>NC_037671.1:55611403-55674688 GCF_003255815.1 Theropithecus gelada
TTTTTTGAGACGGAGTCTCGCTCTGTCGCCCAGGCTGGAGTGCAGTGACCGGATCTCAGCTCACTGCAAGCTCCGCCTCCCGGGTTTACGCCATTCTCCTGCCTCAGCCTCCCGAGTAGCTGGGACTACAGGCGCCCGCCACCTCGCCCGGCTAGTTTTTTGTATTTTTTTTAGTAGAGACGGGGTTTCACCGGGTTAGCCAGGATGGTCTCGATCTCCTGACCTCGTGATCCGCCCGTCTCGGCCTCCCAAAGTGCTGGGATTACAGGCTTGAGCCACCGCGCCCGGCCAGCTTCTCTATTTTTATCTTTACCTTCATCGAAACAAAAACAAGTAAATGGAAGAGCAGACACCTCTTTGTAAAATGAGTCATTGTCCTATTCCTCTATTCTATTCACTCTCAAACGATTCCATGGGGACCCCTGAGCTGTGAAGGACAGGGCTCTGCCTCCACTTTTTCATCTTTTTCCCTAACTCAGAGAAGTCTGGCTTTTACTTCCAACCACTCAACTGACACTATGTCTTTCAAAGTTCACCAGTAGCTAGGGTGGCCAAACAGCGATGCTTCTGAGAGTGAAAAAAAGATGCTACTAATAATTATCCTGGGACAACAGGCATAAATGCAAACAGTCTCATCAAGAACCTCCCATTTTGGCCGGGCGGGGTAGCTCACGCCTGTAATCCCAGCACTTTGGGAAGCCAAGCTGGGCAGATCACGAGGTCAGGAGTTCGAGACCAGCCTGGCTAACATAGTGAAACCCCATCTCTACTAAAAATACACACAAAAAAATTAGCTGGGTGTGGTGGCACATGCCTATAGTCTCAGCTATTCTGGAGGCTGAGGCGGGAGAATCGCTTGAACCCAGGAGGCAGATGTTGCAGTGAGCCGAGATCGTGCCATTGCTTTCCAGCCTGGGTGACAGAGTGAGACTCCATCTCAAAAATAAATAAATAAATAAATAAATAATAAATAAATAAATAAATAAAAATAGGGAGAAAGAGGAAAGAGTAGGGTGAAGCAAAGGGGTTTCAGGGTCTAGGATTACACAGGGGAGAGGTCTTGAGAGGACGAGTCCTTGAAAAGACTGGTTGGAAAAGGCCTAAGGCAGGCACTGAGGTAAAGGGTCTAACGTCAGAGAAGAGCCACACCTCTTCACAAAGGTTAATGGAGACAATGAACATAGAAGCAGCATGGTGAGAGCTATGAGACTTCATCATGGATAGTGGAGGGAAAGCAGCAGAAGTATTTATTGTTTTTTGGTTTTTGGTTTGTTTTTTGAGACCAAGTCTCACTCTGTTGCCCAGGCTGGAGTGCAGTGGTGCGATCTCAGCTCACTGCAACCTCTGCCTCCTGTGTTCAAGCAATTCTCCTGCCTCAGCCTCCTGAGTAGCTGGAACTATAGGCGCACACCACCACGCCTGGCTAATTTTGGGATTTTTAGTAGAGATGTGGTTTCACCATGTTGGCAGGCTATTCTTGAACTCCCAACCTCAAATCGTCCGCCCACTTTGGCCTCCCAAAGTGCTGGGATTATAGGCGCGAGCCACCGCGCCAGGCCTGAAGTATTTAGGACACAATGAGATGTTGCTTTGTCTCTTTATCTAATTACTGTAGTGCACAATGAAGTGAATCAGACCTGTCAGTGTCTCCGGAGAGATTACAATACCAGAGGAGACAAAACACCAATATGAAATTTAGGACAAAATATGATGAGTTGAGTTGGAAAACCTCATTTAGTTAAACTAAGCTTCCTAGAAATATCTTCCTGCCAAATATTTGTTAACTTGGCTTAATACAGAAGGAAAACACAAAATAATATAAATAGCATGGTAGAAATGACATGGTACATTGTATTAGCTATTATAAGTAATCTAGAGATGAATTAAAGTATATAGGAGGATGTGCATAGGTTATATGCAAATACTGCACCATTTTATACCAGGGACTTGAACATCTGTGGATTTTGGTATCTGCAGATGATCCTGGAGTCAATCCCCAATGAATACTGAGGGACAATTCTATATACACACATGCAAATACACATATGTGTGCATATATACACATTTATACATATACACACATGCATGCACACTCATACATGTAGACGTGCACATGTCATTTGAGTCAAATCTACATGAACCTTACCTGGAGTTTTCTGTTTATTCACAGAACTGCCTAGAGGCACTAGAATACCAAGTTAGAAATCAACTTGAAACAACATTTACTCAGCTACTATTTACTAGGGAGTGCTGCCTGCCACGAACTGTTCCAGGGACTTACGATGTTGTGATGAACACAAAAGCTCCTGTAGCCACAGGACTTACATCCCACAGGGCAGGCAGACAGTGAACATAACATATAAATATTTAACATAAAATCAGATCATGGTGTGCACAATGAAAGAAGATAGAGGAGGTGGGGGTGTAGAGAGACAGTGCCTGTGTAGGATGGGCTCACACTATTTTAATCAGGGATCAGTGAAGGCTTCCTGAGACGGTGGCATTTATGTAGGAAAAGGAATGAAAAGAGGTGTGAGTCATGTGAAGAGTGGGGAGAAGAGCACTCCAGGATGAGGAAATCACAAGGGGAAAGGCCATGGGTGTGCTTGGAAGCTCAAGGGATGGCAAGGAGCCCAGTGTGACCTGAGCAGTGAGATGAGAGGATATTGGGAAATTAGGTCAGAGGGGTAGCTCTGGCTAGGACACGGTGACATTTGCAAGTGAAAGTAAAGATTCTGGACTTTAAGAGATACTGATCTTAGTTTTGAAAAATGAGAAGAGTCATCCAGCAGATAAGGAGGAAGAAAAATTCTAGGCCAAGGAAACAGCATGTGCAATGGTACGAAGGAGTGGCTGGCTTTGCGTCTTCGGTTGAGTTTCTGAGAGTTGATACCAGTAGAATCAAGGCTAAGAGGTGGTGAGCCTGTGTGTAGTTCGAGGCCAGGCTAAAACGTGCACAATGCACAACTCACCACCAGACCAGCCCTGCTGGGTTCTCCTGAGTGGGAGGTGAGCCCAGTGTGCCAGCAGGTTCTGAGAGGAGAGGTCAGTTTAGAGACACGCCATCATTGACAGAGAGAAGAGTTAGTCCAAGCCAAAGCTTTCTTCGGCAGCCATTAGGTTCTCTTTTCTGGGCTGAGAAGCAGAAGTCTCTGGAACCTACTGCTCCTGAAGATGGGATCAATTACACACAAATGTGGAGGCCTGTGCCCCTGGAGTGGGAAGGTTGAAGGAACAGAAGAAAGCTCATGAACAAATGGGCAGTTTGCACAAGGAAATACGGACAAAAGAGTGAAATCACCACAAAGCGTGACGCTTCTTGCCGTGAGCAAGGCTGGGACTCATGGGACAGAGTCTCTGACAAATGCTGCCTTCTCTCTGAGAAGGGCCTGTTCCTGCAGGCCCAATTCAATCTTATCTCTGTTAAGTATCTGATCGCTGCTTACCCATCAGCACACCACCCATCAACACACCAGCAGGCCAGGCATCTTAGAGTGACCTCCTAAGCATGGAACAGGGAATTCTATGTTCTAAACTAAGATGGCCCTTGGCAAAATTGTGCAACAGTTGAGGCTGCTGTTTACTAACTCCCACATCCACTTGCAGGCCAGGACTTTGCTTTGGTCCCAGCAGGGGTGTTAGTTGATGAGGCTGGATATGTTACACCATAACACAGCGTGTTGGAAGGGGCCTTCATGTAGAATGTTTGAAGGTTTCTGCTTCAGGGACCTTGTTTCTAAAAGGCTGAGGGGTGGCATGAGACAGGAAGAGATCTGCCTTACCCCTGAGAGAGGCGACTGGAACACTGCCTCAGTTCTCTTTATCTACAGAGAAAGAAAGTGATTTTGGAAGATTGGTCTGACTGAAAGTTTCTGGAGTGATGGGAAAGGGGTATGATTGGATAGTGCTTGCCTTACACTGTGAGAATTATATGTTCCTTCATTCTTTGACCGAAATTTATTGAGTGCCTCCTATAGACTGGGCATTGTTCAAGGTGCCATGGTTATAGCAGTAAACACATTTCTGTTGTTTCATATTTTAAATATTTTAAACAGTAAGAACAGAATCAAAAGACGTTGGGAAAAATCCTTGCCCTCCCTTGGTGTACCTTAATAATGAGTCATCACAGAACATTCTACAGCAAGCTTGTCCAACTCCCAGTCTGCGGGCTGCATGCAGCCCAGGACAGCTTTGAATGTGGTCCAACAAATTTGTACACTTTCTTAAAACATTATGAAATTTTTTTTGCAATTTCTTTTTTTTTTTGAGATGGAATCTCCGCTCAGTCACCAGGCTAGAGTGCAGTGGCACAATCTTGGCTCACTGCATCCTCTGCCTCCTGGGTTCAAGCAATTCTCCTGCCTCAGCCTCCCGAGTAGCTGGGACTACAGGCGCATGCCACCACGCCCGGCTAATTTTTGTATTTTTAGTAGAGATGGGATTTCACCATGCTGGCCAGGATGGTCTCCATCTCTTGACCTTGTGATCTGCCCCCCTCGGCCTCCCAAAGTGCTGGGATTACAGGCATGAGCCACTGAGCCTAGTCTCACAATTTTTTTTTTTTTTTTAGCTCATCATTAGTGTTGGTGTATTTTATGTATGGCCTAAGACAATTGTTCCAATGTGGCCCAGAGAAGCCAAAAGATTGGACACCCCTGATCTAGAACAATAGAAGGGTCTGGTAGCTGGCTAGATTATTTGGGGGAATTCAGGAGATGTCAATCATTTCTTTTAAAAAAAACTTATTTTTCATGTTTTAAAAACTTATTTTTAAGTTTTGTGGGTACATAGTAGGTGTATATATTTATGTGGTACATGGAACATTTTGATAAAGGTACACAATGTGTAATGACCATATCAGGGCAAATGAGGTATCCATTACCCCATGCATTTATCCTTTCTTTGCGTTATAAATAATCCAGTTATAATCTTTTAGTTATATTTAAATGTGCAATAAATTATTGTTGATTGTAGTCATCCTGTTGTGCTATCACATACTAGATCTTACTCACTCGATCTAACTATATTTTTGTACCAGTTAACCATCCCCATTTCCACCACTGCCCCTCCATTCCCAGCCTCTGGTAACCAGCCTTCTACACTATTTCTGTGAGTTCAATTGTTTCAATTTTTAGTTCCCACAAATAAGCAAGAACATGTGAAGTTTGTCTTTCTGTGCCTGGTTTATTTCACTTAACATAATGTCTTCCAGTTCCATCCATGCTGTTGCAAATGACTGGATCTCATTCTTTTTTATGGCTGATAAGTACTCCATTGTGTACAAGTACCACATTTTCTTTATCCATTCGTCTGTTGATGGACACTTACGTTGCTTCCAAGTCTTAGCTATTGTGAATAGTGCTGCAAGAAACATGGGAGTGCAGATATCTCTTGGACATAGTGATTTTCTTTATTTTGAGTATATACCTAGCTATGGAGTTTGCTGGATTATATGGTAGCTCTATTTTTAGACTTTTTTGAGGAACCTCCAAACTGTTCTCCATAGTGGTTGTACTAACTTACATTTCCACCAACAGTGTATGAAGGTGGCCTTTTTTCCGCATGTTCCCCAGCATACATTATTGCCTGTCTTTTGAATAAAAGCCATTTTGACTGGGGTGAGCTAATATCTCGTAGTTTTGATTCGCATTGCTCTGATGACCAATGATGCTGAGTACCTTTTCATATGCCTGTTTGCCATTCGTATGTCTTCTTTTGAAAAATATCTATTCAGATATTTTTCCCATTTTTAAATTAGATTATTAGATTTTTTTTTCCCCTATTGAGTTGTTTGAGTTCCTTATAAGTCTGGTTATTAATCCCTGGTCAGATGGATGGTTTGCAAATATTTTCTCCCATTCTGTGGATTATCTTTTCACTTTGTTGATTGTTTCCGTCGCTGTGCAGAAGCTTTTAAATTTGATGTGATCCCATTGGTCCATTTTTGCTTTGATTGCCTGTGCTTGTGAGGTATTACTCAAGAAATTGTTGCCCAGATTAATGTCCTGGAGAGTTTCTCCAATGTTTTCTTGTAGTAGTTTCATAGTTTGAGGTCTTAGATTTAAGTTATTAATCCATTTTGATTTGATTTTTGTATGTAGTAAGAGATAGGGATCTAGCTTCATTCTTCCGCATACGGATATCCAATTTTCCTAGCAGCATTTATTGAAGGGACTGTCCTTTGTGCAAAGTTTGTTCCTGCGACTTTTGTCAAAAATGAGTTTACTCTAGGTGTATGAGTTTGTTTCTAGGTTCTCCACTCTGTTCCATTTGTCTATTGGTCGTTTTTATGCCAGTATCATGCGTTTTGGTTACTATATCTCTGTAGTGTAATTCGAAGTCAGGTAATGTGAGTCCTCTAGCTTTGTTCTTTTTGCTCAGGATAGCTTTGGCTATTCTGGGTCTTTTGGGGTTCCATATCAATTTTAGGATTTTTTTTCTATTTCTGTGAAGAATGTCATTGGTATTTTGATAGGGATTGCATTGAATCTGTAGATTGCATTGGCTAGGATGAACATTTTAACATTGATTTTTCCAGTTTTTTGTGTCCTCTTCAATTTCTTGAATCAACGTTTTATAGTTTTCATTGTAGAGATCTTTTAGTTCTTTGGTTAAGTTTATTCCTACGTATTTTATATTATTTGTAGCTACTGTAAATAAGATTATTTTCTTGATTACTCTTTCAGAATGTTTGCCGTTGACATGTAGAAATGCTACTGATTGCGCGGACCCAGTGGCTCACACCTGTAATCCCAGAACTTTGGGAGGCCAAGGTGGGCAGGTCACTTGAGACCAAGAGTTCAAGATCAGCTTGGCTAACATGGTGAAAACTAAAAATATAAAAATTAGCCAGGCGTGGTTGTGCACGCCTATAATCCTAACTACTCGGGAGTCTGACACATGAGAATAACTTGAACCCAGGAGGTGGAGGTTGCAGTGAACTGAGATCACACCACTGCACTCCAGCCTGGGTGACAGAGTGAGACTCTGTTTTAAAAAAAAAAGCTACTGATTTATGTATGTTGATTTTGTATCCTGCAACTTCACTGAATTTGCTTACCAATTCTAATAGTTTTTTTTAATGGAATCTTTAGTTTTTTTCAAATATAAGATCATATCTTTTGCAAACAAGGATAATTTGACTTCTTCCTTTCCAATTTGGATGACCTTTATTTCTTTTGTTTGATTGCTCTAGCTAGGACTTCCAGTACTATGTCGAATAACAGTGGTGAAAGTGAGCATCCTTGTCTTGTTCCAGATCTTGAGGAAAGGCTTTCAGTTTTTTTGTGTTTAGTATGATACTAGCTGTGGGTCTGTCATATATAGCTTTTACTGTGTTGTGGTATGTTCTGTGAATACCCAGGTTTTTTAGTATTTTTTTTTTAAATCATGAAGGGATGTTGAATTTTATCAAATGCTTTTTTAGCATCAGTTGAAATGATCATGTGATTTTTGTCCTTCATTCTACTGATATGATGTATCACATTGATCGATTTGTGTATGTTGAACCATCCTTGCATCCCTGGGATAAATCCCACTTGGTCATGATAAATGGTGTTTTTAATCTGTTGTTGAATTTGATTTGCTAGTATTTGGTTGAGGATTTTTGCATTAATGTTCATCAGGGAAATTGGCCTTTAGTTTGATTTTTTGTGTGTCTTTGGTTTTAGTATCAGGGTAATACTGGCCTCATAGAATGAGTTAGGAAGTATTCCCTCGTCTTCTATTTTTCAGAGTAGTTTGAGTAGGATTGGTATTAGTTGTTCTTTAAATATTTGGGTACAATTCAGCAGTGAAGCCATTAGGTCCTGGGCTTTTACTTACTGGAGATTTTTCTCGTTTCAGCTTTGATCTTGTTACATTTTATTGGTCTGTGCGGTTTTTGGATTTCTTCATTGTTCAATCTTGGTAGGTTATATATGTCTAGGAATTTATCCATTTCTTCTAGATTTTCCAACGTATTGGCTTATAAGTGTTCATAGTAGCCTCTGATAATCTTTTGCATTTCTACAGTATCAGTTATAATGTATCCTTTCTCATCCTCAGTATTATTTATTTGGGTATCTCTCTTTCTTTCTTAGTATGGCTAAAGCTTTGTCTATTTTGTTTATCTTTTCAAAAACCCAACTTTTCATTTCATTTGTTTTTGTATTGTTTTCTTTGTTTAAGTTTCATTTATTTCTGCTCTGATCTTTATTATTTCTTTTCTTCTACTGATTTTGGGTTTAGTTTACTCTGGCTTTCTTAGTTCTTTAAGATACATTATTAGTTTGTTTATGTGAAGTTCTTCTACTTTTTTTGATATAGACACTTAAAGCTGTACACTTCCCTCTTAGTACTGCTTTCACTGTATCCCAGAGGTTTTGGTAGGTTGTGCTTCCATGTTCATGTGTTTCAAGAAATTTTTAAATTTCCTTCTTCATTTGTTTATTGGCTCACTGGTCATTCAGGAGCACATTGTTTAATTTTCATGGTTTTTTTTTTTTTTGTAGTTTTCAAATTCCTCTTGTTATTGATTTCTGGTTTTATTTCACTGTGGTCAGAGATGATATTTGATATAATTTCATTTTTTTGAATATTTAAAGACTTATTTTGTGGCCTATCATAAGGTCTATTCTTGAGAATGATCCATGGGCTGAAGAGAAGTGCATATTCTGTAGCCATTGCATAAAATGTTCTGTAAATATCTGTTAGGTTCATTTGCTCTGTAGTGCAGGTTAAGTCCAATGTTTCTTTGTCAATTTTCTGTCTGGATGATGTGTCTAATGCTGAAAGTGGGGGTGTCAAAATGTCCTGGTATCATTGTATTGGGGTCTGTGTCTCTCTTTAGCTTTAATATTTGCTTTATATATCTGGGTGCTCCAGTGTGGGTGCACACATATTTACAACATATATTTGCAACTCATTGTATAATGTTAAAGGGTTCAAGTCAGCAAGAGGATATAAACATAGACCCCAATACAATGATAAAAGGACACTTCATATTTATAAGTGTATATTCATATTCTTCATATTATAATATGAATATACTTATATATTTATATTATATTTACATATAAATATATCCTATTTATTTATATGTTTATATCCTCTTGCTGACTTGGACCCTTTATCGTTATATAATGACATTCTTTGTCTCTCTTTATAGTTTTTTCTTGAATTCTATTTTGTCTGATACAGGTATAGCTACTTCTGCTCTTTTTTTGGTTTCCATCTGAATGAAATATCTTTTTCCATTCCTCGATTTTCAGTCTATGTGTGTCTTTGTAGGTAAAGTGTGTTTCTTGTAGGCCACAGATTATTGGCTCTTTTTTTGTTTGTTTGTTTGTTTGTTTGTTTTAAATCCATTCAGCCACTCTGTGATTGGAGAGTTTAGTCCATTTACATTAAATGGTATTATTGATCAGTGAGGACTTGCTCTTGCCATTTTGTTATTTGTTTTCTGTTATTTGTCTTCTCTTCCTTTTTTCCTTCCTGTCTTCCTTTCAGTCAAGGTGACCTTCTCTGTTGGTATGTTTTAATTTCTTGGTTTTTATTTTTTGTGTATCTGTTGTATGATTTTTGATTTGAGTTTACCATGAGACTTGCAAATAATATCTTACAATCCATTATTTTAAACCTGTAAGAACTTAGCACTGATTGTGTAAACAAAATAACAACCAAGAAAGAAAACTAATACACAAGCAAAGAGAAACAAGCAGAGAAACAAACGAGCAAAGAGAAAAGTAATGAAAGCTTTACATTTTAACTACATCCCCCCGCTTTTTAACTTTTTGTTGATTTATGTCTTATGATACTCTCTGTGTCTCAAATAGTTGTTGTAGTCACTATTTTTTATTGGTTCATATTTTAGTCTTTCTACTCAAGATCTGAGGAGTTTACACATCACAACTACAGTGTTACAATATTCTGTGTTTTTCTGTGTGCTTACTATTACCAGTGAGTTTTGTACCTTCAAATGATTTCTTGTTGCTCATTAATTTTATTTTCTTTCAAATTGAAGAACTCTCTTTACCTTGTTTTGTAGGTCAGGTCTAGTGTTGATGAAATCCCTCAACTTTTGTTTGTCTAGGAAAGTCTTTCTTTCTCCTTCATGTTTGATGGATACTGTCACTGGATATACTATTCTAGGATAAAAGATTTTTTTCTTCAGCACTTGAAATACATCATGCCACTCCTGGTCTGTAAGGTTTCTGCTGAGAAGTCTGCTGCCAGATGTATTAGAGCTTTATTGTAGGTTATTTGTTTCTTTTCTCTTGTTGTTTGCAGATCCTTTCTTTATCCTCAACCTTTGGGAGATTGATTATTAAATATCTTGAGGCAGTCTAATTTGTTTTAAGTCTGCTAGGTATTCTATAACATTCTTGTACCTGAATAGCGATATCTTTCTCTAGGTTTGGGAAGTTCTCTGTTATTATCCCTTTGAATAAACTTTCTACCCCTATCTGTCTCTCTACCTCCTCTTTATGGCCAATCACTGTTAGATTTGCCCTTTTCAGGTTATTTTCTAGATCATGTAGGTGTGCTTCATGCTTTTTTATTTGTTTTTCTTTTGTCTCCTCTGACTGTGTATTTTCAAATAGCCTATCTTCAAGCTCACTAATTCGTTCTTCTGCTTGATCAATTCTGCTGTTGTTACTCTGATTCATTCTTCAGTATGTCAGTCATACTTTTCAACTCTAGAATTGTTGCTTGTTTCTTTTTCAAATATTTCACTCCTTTTGTTACATTTATCTGATAGGATTCTGAATCCCTTTTCTGTGTTATCTTGAGTTTCAGTGAGTTTCTTCAAAACAGCTATTTTGAGTTCTCTATCTGAAAGGTCACATATCCCTGTCTCTCCATGATTGGTCCCTGGTGCCTTATTTTGTTTGTTTGGTGAAATTATGTTTTGCTGGATGGTGTTGATGTTTGTTGATATTCATCAGTGTCTGGTCATTGAAGAGTTAGGTATTTACCATAGTCTTCACAGTCTAGGCTTGTTTCTACTTGTTCTTTTTAGGAAAGAGTTTCAGGTATTTGAAGGGACTTGGTGTTGTTATCTAAGTTTTTGATCATTGCACCAGTATCTGCATTTGCGGGCACCCCAAGCTCAGCAATGGTGTGTCTCTTGTAGACTCACAGAGGTACCACTTAGGTGGTCTTAGATAAGATCCGTAAGAATTCTCTGGATTATGAGACAGAGAAATTTTTGTTCTCTTCCTTTACTTTCTCTCCAACAAACAGCATCTCTCTCTCTCTTTCATTCTCTGCAAAGCTGCCTGTTCCTGGGGGAGGCCTGACACGAGCACCGCTGAGGCCACCAACACTGGCACTGCTCTGTGTTAGACTTGGAACCAGCAGAGCAATGGGTCTTGCTGAAGGCCTGCAGTAACCACTGTCTAGCTACTGCCTATGTTTGCTCAAAGGCCCAAGGGCTCTACAACCAGCAGATGATTAAGCCAGTCAGGCTTGTGTCCTTCTGTTCAGGGTTGTGAGTTCCCCAATCCTGGGTGGGTCCAGAGATGCTGTTTGGGAGCCAGGACCTGGAGTTAGAAACCATAGAGATCTAACTGGTCTCTCTTCCACTGCAGCTGAGCTGGCACCCAAGCAAGAAAACAAAGTTATTCTCACTCTTCTCTCCCTTTTCCACAATGAGAGCAGTCTCTCTCCATGGCCACCAACACCCCAGGCTTGTGGCAAGTACCGCCTGGCTACCACTGATGTTCACTCAAGGCCCAAGGAGCCCTCAGTCAGTTTGTCATGAATGCTGCCAGGCCTGAGACTCTCTCTTCAGGGACGTGGGCTTTCCTCTGCCCCAGCGCAGGTCTAGAAATGTCATCCAAGAGCCAAGGCCTGGAATCGGGGACACCAAAAGTCCGCTTGATCCTCTACCCCACTGTAGCTAAAGTGGTACCTAAGCTGCAAGACAAAATCCCCTTTGCTCTTATCTCTCCTTTTCTCAAGCGGAAGCAGTCCCTCACAATCACTACACCTGGGAATGTGCCAAGTCTCATCTGAAGTCAGCGCAGCTCTGAGTCTCACCCAAGGCTCATGGTGAGTACTGCCTGGGTACTGCTGCTGATTATTCCGCACCCAAGGGCTCTTTGTTCAGCAGGTGATAAATCTTGCCAGGACTGCCTGCTTCCCTTCCAGGCAACAGGATCCCTTCTTGCCCAAGCTGTATCTAGAAATGTCTGGGTACTAGGGCCTGGAATGGGAGCCTCAGAACTCTGCCTAGTACTCTATACTACTGTGATTGAGTTGGTATCCAAGTTACAAGACAAAGTCCTGTTTAGTCTTCCTTCTCTTCTTAAGCAGAAGGAAGGAGTCTCTTCTGAAGCTGTGAGCTGCTCTGCCTGGGGTTCAGAGAGGGGCAGCTCAAGCACTCCCTTGGCTACCCTGGCTGGTGTCTCACTATGTTACATGCTCCACAAGTCCACTGGCTCTGAGAATAGCGTAGCACATTGACTTGCCCAGGAATTGCAGTTCTTGTGTCCTAGGCTGTTTTTCAGGTTTATTTAGAAGCCCAGAGCATTTTGACTCACAGTGTCAAGGCTTGCTGGAACTCAGGTTTCGACTGCTAGGGTGGCTGATTCTCCTCTGGCTAAGGCTGGTCTATATGCTCCCTCCATGGGCACTGGCTGAGTTCTGCCTGGTATTGCTTTCTGCTGTGACAGGGCAGCACTGGGTGCCTCTTTCAGTAATACGAAGTTCAAACCAGGTACTGTAATCTCTCACCTAAATTTTGGTTCTTATGAAGGTGTTTTTATGTGGATATGTGTTCAATTTCCTCCACAGGAAGATGTTCCTGTGGAGAGGACAATTGGTGGCAGCTTCTATCCCGCCATCTTGCTCTACCTCCCTTCAATCATTTCTGACTGGCCAATCAACTGGGGGCTCAGAATAGGAGAAACAGGTAAGTCTGTAATTAGTATCCCAAACAGTGAATAGACTTTGAAATAGGAAGAGGACTGTTTAAGCCAGTAATCAATAAGTTTCAACTTTTCCTGATTGTGTTAGTTTCCTGGATCGGCTGTAATGAAGTACAATATAATAAGCTGGGCAATTTAAAACAACAGAAATTTATTCTCTCACAGTGCCAGCAGCTAGAAGTCCAAAATCAAGGTGTCAGCAGGGCGATGCTCCCTCTGAAGGCTCTATGGAAAAATTATTTCTTGCTTCTTCTAGTTTCTTGTGGTTACTGGCAATCCTTGGCATTCCTGGATTTGCAGCAGTGTAACTCCAACTCTGCCTCCATCTTCACACAGCCTTTGTCCCTGTGTGTCTCCAGATCTCTCTGTTTATAAGGACATTAATCAGTGGATTTAGGACCCACCGATCCCATAAGACCTCATCTTGACTTGATAACATCTGCAAAAGCCTTTTTCCAAATAAGGTCAAGTTCACAGGCACTGGGGGTTAGGGCTTCAACATGTCTTTTGTGGGGACACAATTCAACCAACAACACAGATTGACATTAATGGTGTGCCAAGAGGTTTGGTGAAGGTACAGGCAGCAAAGGGACACACTGTAGAAAATTTAAAAGCAATAAGAAAGCCAACTGAAAATCAGTCTTTGCTATTATCACCCTGCTCCCAGAATTCTAAACAATATCAACAGTCAAATACTCCTATCAGGGCCCTCCCGCCCTGCCTGGACAGGAATGTTTGTGTTTGTACACCATTTACATGAGTTTTCTAGAGCTGCCATAACAAAGCATCACAGATTGGGTGGCTTAAACAATAGAAATTTATTTGCTCACAGTTCTGGAGACAAGGAACCCTAGATCAAAGTGTCGGCAGGATTGGCTTCTCCCAAGGCCTCTCTCCTTGGCTTGTAGATGGCCATCTTCTCCCTGTGGCTTCACATGATCTTTCTTCTCTGTGAGTCTGTGTTCAAATTTCTTATTCTTATAAAGACACCAATCATGTTGTATTAGGGCCCACCCTGATGGCCTCATTTTAACTTAGTCACCACTTTAAATTCCTTATCTCCAAAGAAAGTCACATTCTGAGATACTGGGAGTTAAGAGAGTTCAAAAATGAGTTTTGGGGGGACACAGTTCAGTCCATAACATTCTTAAACCCATCTATAAAGTATTTTAGGTACAATTACAGTAGAAACAAAAATCCTACATTTTCCAGAAAGTACATTCTCCTATTTACTAGCATTCTGTTATCATACATATGACTGCAACATTTCACAAATGGGTTCCTAGGAAACCCAGTTTCATGGGATGTTAAAAGACACTACTTGATAAAAGTGGTCCATGGTCAAACAAGTTTGGAAAACAAACAAACAAAAAGAGCAGGGTTTCTCAAACTTGGCTTACCTGGTAACACCTTTTAGAAAGGTGTTCTAAAACAAAGTTGAAAGAAGCTGGTTTATGGCAAATTTTAAGACTATAAAAATTGTAGTGGTATTGTTAGGAATATATATATATTTTATATATATATATAATATATAATATATAAATATATAAAATTGCCCTTAAAAAGACAAACAAAAATAATGTCATTAGTCATTGAAAAATTATAATAATACTCTTGTGTATGTATTTTACTACCACAGAGCACCAAAAAGATGGTAACTAAAAACTTATTGTGTTATTATTTTTTATTTTTAATTTATTTTTATATTTTTTTCTCTCAACCTCACATCATTGACATATAGTAATATTTTAAGACTATCTTTTATGACTGGAGTCTAGAACACAAACAAACATGAACTTGAGAATCGAAGAAGAGTTAATTGACGTTAACCCTAATGTCCATTAGTTGAGAGCCATTGGTAACAGATCTGGCATGAGATTGAAAGTAAAGACAGCATCTTCCATGGAGGCCTTGCAGTGTTCCTAGATCCACTGTAAAATAATGAAAATGACAGAAAAGTATAAAGAAACAATTAAAACCATCCAAAATCTGACTAAAGGAAATCACTGTGCATATGTCAAATTGCTTCCATTCTTTCTACTGCGCTTACTTATATTTGTTGCATAGTTGTTATTTTATTGCATATTAAGCTCCATGATCTGTGTCATGTACTAAAACCACATCATAATTATTTTATCATGTCATTAAAAATTATTCATAAGTACCTTTTCTAGCAGTTGCAAGTGGTACACACCATTCATTCCATAACATAACATTTATAACTGTTTCTGTATCAGTAGACTTTGGGTTGTCTAATTTTTTAAAAATTATAAGTAGCACTGTGAGGAGATATTGTTATACTGATATATATGAATATATATATATATATAAAATATGCACTTTGCATTTCTGATCATCTTATGATAGATTCCTAGAAATAGACTATCTCAGTAAAAATATGAATATTTTAAAGCTCTTGGGTTAGTGCTATCGAAGTGTGGAAAAGTGCCCGTTTTGCTTTATCTCTGCCAGTATTGTGTATGATACTCTAAAAAAACCGACTCTACTAATTTTATTAGCAAAAATTAATCCCATTTCCAGTTTCATTTCCTTGATTACAAGTAGGTTTGTATATTTTTCTATTTGTTCATTAGCTTTCCCTTTTTCTTTTTCTTTTTTTTTTTTTTTTTCCAGATGAAGTCTTGCTCTGTCTGTCGCCCAGGCTGGAGTGCAGTGGTGCAATCTTGGCTCGCTGCAACCTCCACTTCTCAGGTTCAAGCAATTCTCCTGCCTCAGCCTCCCAAGTAGCTGGGATTACAGGTGCATGCCACCACACCCAGCTGATTTTTGTATTTTTAGTAGAGACGAGGTTTCGTTATGTTGGCCAGGCTGGTCTCAAACTCCTCACCTCAGGTGATCAACCCGCCTTGGCCTCCCAAAGTGCTGGGATTACAGGTGTGAGCCACCATGCCCAGCCTAGCCTTCCCTTTTTCTTAATTTTTATTTTTAAAATTTTAATTGTGGTTAAAATACATACAGCATAAAATTTGCCAGTTAACCATTTTTTAAGTGTACAGTTCTATAGTTAAGTAAATCCATGTTCAACCAGTCTCAAGAACCCATTTCATCTTGCAAACTGAAACTGTACATTCGTTAAACAACAATATCCCATTCCCTCTCCTTATAGTTCCCAGCAATCATGATTTACCTTCTGTCTCTGAATTTGACTACTCTAAATACCTCATATAATTAGAAAAATACAATACTTGTCCTTTTGTGACTGGTTTGTTGAACTTAGCACGTCCTCAAGTTCCATTTGTGTTGTAGCATGTCTCAGAATTTCCTTTTTTAAAAGGCTAAATATTTTATTGCATGTATATACCAACCACATTTTCCCCCCTTTGGTTTTGTTAAATCTTTATTTGTTTTTATTTTGGTAGCTTTTATTTTTGATCCGGGGGTACACGTGCAGGTTTGTTATTTAGGTAAATTGTGCGTCACAGGGGTTTGGTGTATAGAACATTTTGCCACCTAGGTAATAAGCATAGTACCTGATAGGTAGGTAGGTTTTCTATCCTCACCCTCCTCCCACCCTTCACCCTCAAGTAGGTCCTGGTGTCTGTTGTTTACTTCTTTATGTCCTTGTGTACTCAATGCTTAGCTCCCACTTATAAGTGAGAACATGTGGTGTTTGGTTTTCTGTTTCTGCATTAGTTTGCTTAGGATAATGGCCCCCGGCTCCATCCCTGTGGCTGCAGAAGACATGATTTCGTTCTTTTCCATGGCTGTGTGGGATTCCATAATGTATATGTACCAGTTTCTTTATCCAATCTACCATTGATGGGCATTTAGGTTGGTTCCATGTCTTTGCTATTGTAAATAGTGCTGCAGTGAACACACACACGCATATGTCTTTATCCTAGAACAATTTTTATTCCTTTGGGTATGTACCCAATAATGGGATTGCTGGGTTGAATGGCAGTTCTAAGTTCTTTGAGAATCACCAAGCTGCCTTCCACAATGGCTGAACTAATTTACTTTCCCGTCAGCAGTGTGTAAGCATTCCCTTTTCTCCACAACCTTGGCAGCATCTGTAGTTTTTTGACTTTTTATTGATAGCCATTTCGACTGGTGTGAGATGTATATGCCACATTTCATTTACGTCTGCATTAAATCTGTAGATCACTTTCAGTAGTACTGAATCCTAACAGTATTGTTTTCCAATCCATTAACACAAGACAGCTTTTCAAGCTTTCCCTTTTCTTGTGAAATTTTTTCATATCCTTTGCCTTTTCTAGGCAGTCTTAATATCTTTAATTGTCAACATTTATCAACTCTTTGTATATTAAGGACATTCACCTTTTGTTATATTGTGTCATATATTTTCCCCAGTTAGCTATTCAGCTTTCCATTTTCTTTTTCTTTCTTTTATTTTTATTTGTGTGTGTATGTGTGTGGGCAGGGGGTGGGAGGTGGACTGGAATCTCACTCTCTTGCCCAGGCTGGAGTGCAGTGGTACAATCTCCGCTCACTGCAACCTCCACCTCCTGGGTTCAAGCGATTCTCCTGCCTCAGCCTCCCGAGTAGCTGGGATTACAGTCACCTGCTACCATACCCAGCTAATTGTTGTATTTTTAGTAGAGATGGAGTTTCACCATGTTGGCCAGGCTGGTCTCGAACTCCGGACCTCAAGTGATCGCTTGCCTTGGCCTCTCAAAGTGCTGGGATTACAGGCATGAGCCACCGTGCCAAGCTCAGTTTTCCATTCTCTTGATGATATTTTGCTATGAGTTTCATGTCAAGTTAAAGTTTACAATAGTCTCTTGAAGTTTTTTTTTTAGGATAATTTTTTAAAGCTGCACTCAGCTAGAAGAATAGCTAGCATTTATTGAGTGCTTACTATTATATAGGCACTATCTTAAATGCTTGACATGTACTAGTTCTTTTATCCTCACAACTCTATAAGTGCTATTATTACCATCCCCACTTTGCATATGAAGAAACTAAGGCACAGGCAGGTTAGATAACTTCCCCAAGGTCACACAGTTAAAGTCAAGCAGTCAGATGGCAGAGACCTTGTTCCTTGAGCTCTGTGTTCTACTGCCTCCTGTCCTTATTTGTGCCTTTTTCTCTCTATTCATGATCAATCATTACATATGTTTATCAGGCAAAATGAATAAGAAGCAGGGAGTCTTTATTTTTTATTATTATACTATAAGTTCTGGGATACATGTGCAGAACGTGCTGTTTTGTTACATAGGTATACACGTGCCATGGTAGTTTGCTGCACCCATCAACCCATCATCTACATTAGGTATTTCTCCTAATGCTTTCCCTCCCCTAGCCCCCTCAACGCCTGACAGGCCCCAGTGGGTGATGTTCCCCTGTGTCCATGTGTTCTCATTGTTCAACTCCCACTTATGAGTGAGAACATGCGGTGTTTGGTTTTCTGTTCTTGTGTTAGTTTGCTGAGAATGATGGTTTCCAGCTTCATCCATGTCCCTGCAAAGGACATAAACTCATCCTTTTTTATGACTGCATAGTATTCCATGGTGTATATGTGCCACATTTTCTTTATCCAGTCTGTCGTTGATGGGCATTTGGGTGGGTTCCATGTCTTTGCTATTGTGAATAGTGCTGAAATAAACACATGTGTGCATGTGTCTTTATAGCAGCATGATTTATAATACTTTGGGTATATACCCAGTAATGGGATCACTGGGTCAAATAGTATTTCTGGTTCTAGATCCTTGAGGAATCACCACACTGTCTTCCACAATGGTTGAACTAATTTACACTCCCACCAATAGTGTAAAAGCATTCCTATTTCTCCACATCCTCTCCAGCATGTGTTGTTTCCTGACTTTTTAATGATCATCATTCTAACTGGCATGAGATGGTATCTTATTGTGGTTTTGATTTGCATTTCTCTAATGACCAGTGATGATAAGCTTTTTTTCATATGTTTGTTGGCCCCATAAATGTCTTCTTTTGAGAAGTGTCTGTTCATATCCTTTGCCCACTTTTTGATGGGGTTGTTTTTTTCTTGTAAATTTGTTTAAGTCCTTTGCAGATTCTGGATGTTAGCTCTTTGTCAGATGGATGGATGGCAAAAATTTTCTCCCATTCTGTGGGTTGCCTGTCCACTCTGATGATAGTTTCTTCTGCTGTGCAGAAGCTCTTTAGTTTAATTAGATCTCATTTGTCTATTTTGGCTTTTGTTGCCATTGCTTTTGGTGTTTTAGTCATGAAGTCTTTGCCCATGCCTATGTCCTGAGTGGTATTGCCTAGGTTTTCTTCTAGGGTTTTTAGGGTTTTAGGTCTGACGTTTTAGTCTTTTTTTTTTTTTTTGAGACAGAGTCTTGCTCTGTCTCCCAGACTGGAGTGCAGTGGTGTGATCTCGGCTCACTGCAAGCTCCACCTCCAGAGTTCACACCATTCTCCTGCCTCAGCCTCCTGAGTAGCAGGGACTACAGGCGCCCGCCCCCACACTCAGCTAATTTTTTGTATTTTTTAGTAGAGACGGTGTTTCACCGTGTTAGCCAGGATGGTCTCGATCTCCTGACCTCGTGATCCACCCACCTCGGCCATGTTTAAGTCTTTAATCCACCTTGAGTTAATTTTTGTGTAAGGTGTAAGGAAGGGGTACAGTTTCAGTTTTAAGAAGCAGGGAGTCTTTGCAAGCTCAAGGTAGGATCTTTGTCAAACAAGAAATATGCTATTATGCAGCAGTGAAATGAGGTCAGTTCTGAGTCCTCAGTCTAGGTTAGAGGAGCAAAGCTAAGAGTTTGTTCTTAGGAGGAATTGAACTGAACCTGTCTCTAGGTCAAGAAAAACACGTGGCACAAATGAGAACATTAAGCAACTAATTCAAAATTTCATATGGAACTGTTTTAATAACTGTTGAGTAATGATTCTTACGGTGAGTGTCCTCAGAAGTGCCCACTAATACTGGTTGATTGAGAGTGATATTGACAATACCAAACAGTCATGTCACTAATAGTATAACTAACAACTTTTTCTTACCAGGGGCTTTTTTTGAGTCAGTAAAGAAGAGAATCTTCCCTAGGATTTTTGTTTGTTTTTAAGCTTAGCAATGTGCTAAACCCATCCCTTCTACATCCATAAAGGAGAATGCACCCTAGGCTCTCTAGACCAAACTCAGGCATGCTTTACTTGTGGCATGCATTCAAAAGGAGGAGAACTTGGCGAAAAGGTCTTGAATATCATTCTGGTAACCATAGTGATACCAAAGCAAACCTGGATCCTTATCTCATATCTTGTTTATTTTACAGAAAGAATTTATTTACACATAGACCTTTCATTTTGAAAAAGACGCCCCTCTTTGTTATTTGATTGTGTAAGTGGTGTTTTGTTGGCCTTGCTTCACAGCAAGTCTCTGTAATACCTCGGTATGTTGCCAGTGGCTGTCTCTGTGTCCTCACAAACAAATCTTCCATACTTGTCTGACTTGGGCAGCCAGGCTATGGGGTCTAAGGAAGAATAGAATACCTGGAAAGTGACAGCAGTGTTTTTGGGGTCGGAACTCTCAAGTGGCAAAGTTACTCAAGATCCAGCTGCAGAATGAATGAGTGCGTTCTCTGCTGTTTTTTTAAAAAAGTTTTGTTTTTAAAAAAGAAGTAATAAAGTTGGGCGTGGTGGTGCTTGCCTGTAGTCCCAGTTGCTCAGGAGGCTGAGATGGAAGAATCACTTGAGCCCAGGAGTTTGAGACTAGCCTAAGCAATACAGGGAAACTCCATCTTTAGAAAAACAAAAAGCAAAAAACAAACAAAAAAAAAAAAAAAAAAAAAGAAAGAAAGAAAGAAAAGAAAAAGGAGTAATAGAGAGATTGGTGCTAAAGGGCTTTGAGAAAAGAGTTCTAGGCTTTCCACAGAATTTGGGAATGAATCCTGGGGGGCTGGACTGTGAAAAACATCTGAGACACAAGCTCTGTGTGATACTTGGTGAATACTCATGAACACGCAGGGTTCTTGAGGGCTTGAACTGCTTGTTTCGGTAGCCTTGCATTTTCAGTGCAACAATCCCTGGCATCGAGTGGACCCTCAAGAAATATTTGCTAGCTGCCAGATGCAACTTTCTGCTGCATTGTCAATACTTTTTCAAAACAGGGCACTGAGGACTTTAGTAACTTCCCAGCAGCTACAAGGAATCTTGGGAATCTTTTCTCTAGGCAGAGCAGACGATTTAATACCCCATTTGTAAAAGGGTGATTTAAAGATACATTGAAAGCCACCCTAAGAAACAACATTTCCCTGATGGTGCCTGAAATTCAATGCATAGAGGTTTTTCTGTCTGTTATCCTCACTAACTTCTTTGAAAATGCCTACAGAAGGGGTGTCCGTATCAGGCCCTTGTGCTTCATGAGAATAAGTTGATCAGGTAAAAGTTTTCTCCACAAGAGAGACCACTAGCGGGAGGGGTCAGTTGCCCAGTTAGGAGGGTTTGACTTGTCCTACACCAATATTGTCAAGCAAGTGGGGTCAAGGGTCCCTCTGGACTTTCCTACTTAACCTTCACCATTGGCTTAAATATAGGAGTGACCATCCCTTCTCTCCAGAAACTGGCCTCAGTCCTGTAGCCTATTTATTGGGATCAGTAACCCACCTCCACTTTCCACCACCTGGTCCATAGGCTCCAGAGAGAACCTATCCCTGTCTAAACAGCCATTATTAAACGTGACTGTATTTTTTTCTCTATAGGAATGATGTATTTTCTATAAAAACCAAAACAAAACAAAACAAAAAAACCTCCCACAATCTTTGTGTGACTTGCATTTGAGAGCAGCCAAAGGATCTACTTGCAAAGCAGTGCAGAGGTTGACATTTACTAAGAATCTGCCATGAATCAGGCACCCAGCCAGATGGACGCTTCCTGTTCAAAACGACTGTTAAGCAGATGCTATCATTTCCATATTACTGAGAACAAAGTTGAATCTCTGAGAGAGAAAAAAAGGAATGTTCACAGGGTCACAAAGGTGGGTTGAATTCCAGAGACCCTGTTCTCTTCTACAGCAAGGAAAATCACCCATACCCAGGACAGCAGGGAAATGTCATAAATTCTTTGTATGCCCTCACTGCACTTTGCACAGGCCTTGGAGTCTTTGATGGAGAATGCATGTAATATAACCCACTGAAATTAAGGTTAAACAAAAATGATATTTTGCTGGGAGGGATCCTGGTCACCCCCTAAAATCTGAGGAAAGTTAAACAACCAGGATTCAGTACCAAGAATTCTTGGGTTTTATATCTGTCTAATGCTACACCCACAAGTGGACTAAATAACCTGCATCTCTGTCTCTTAGTTGGAGGTCTCAAGAGAGAGACCCTAATTGGTTCCTGGTCAGCCAATGGACTGCCTCCTCCTGAGTCAGGTGTTCACTTCTAGTCCAGTCAGTTATGACCAAGAGTCAAGTAAAAACAAAACTTCTGAGGGCTAATTCTGAAGTCTGCCCAATGGTTTCTACTGTACCCAGATATAATTCAATACTTGTTTATTGTCTAGTGGTTTTTTTGTGTGTTCATTAGTTGCGACCAAGCTCTTTACAAACCTTGGATACATCCTCCTTCATTTAATCATCAGGCAGGGGTTGATAGGCCATAGTGATCAAGAAAAATATGTGAAATTTCTATTTGCCAGTTATCCCTGTGTTTAAAACCTTCAGAGCAAATTAAGAAAGGAGAAATGAATTATTTGTTCTTAAATGTTTGGTTTCAAGGGGACGGAGGAAATGGGAAAAGCATCTGTGGACAGGGCTATTGTGTTTGCTGCTGGAAGACTACCAAGGCCGGTTACTAAATGGGTGGGCAGCAACAAGTAGTTGCTTTGTTTTTTTGTTTGTTTTTTCACCATAGGAAGTTGTTGTCTGTTTTGCAAGTTTGTCAAATTTCTTTTGTGTCTGGGGTCGATAACCTAGATACCTGAGTCTCTTTTGTCCCCTTCCGAGGGTCCTAATTTTGCATTTTACGTAACACCAGTCTTGACCCAAAGCTGATTTATTAAGGAGGTTTCTTCTGGGTTAGTTGCTGGTGCTGGAGGCTGTGTGTACATGGATTAGTCTTATACTGCCACCATGAGGGAGATGCTGGGATTGCAATGCTCTTTTAGTTAAATGTAAATTTTCAGAAATGAAAGTGAGCACGTTTAAAATATCTATCTATCTATCTATCTATCTATCTATCCATCTATCTATCTGTGTATCTTCTTATGTTCATATATATAATAAAATGGAACAATCCACCTCCTAAAACATATCCTCTGGAAGGCTTAAAGAGATATATAGTATTGCCAAGTGTGTCTGAGTTAGGTAGGCAAGGGTTTGAGACCTGCCTCTGCCTACCTACCACTATAACTGCCCTTACACTAGACATTTAAGTCTTCTAAGCCACAGGTGTAAAAACGGTCTGATAGTACCCATTTCACAGGACTTTGTGTTGAAAAAATGACATAGCCTGTGTCAATCTCTAGCATTTGGTAAGCACTCAATAAATGACTACCATTGCTATCACCTGAAATTGACCATGGCTGAAAAAGTATTAGAAAAGCCTTCTGCAGGGAAAGAGAGAGGGCTGAGGGTGGAGGGCACCAGTAACCCCGTGAAAACAAACAGCCAGTGTACAGCTGGAGTGGATGCTCAATAAACATACGAAGGGTTCAGGGGAAAGGGGTGAGATCACCAGGGATGGCTCTAACAGCCAAAACTGGGATGGAAAACACTCTTTTACACTGACCATTTTAGAGTCAAAGAACCAAAAATATAGAATGTCCATGTAGTAAGGATTCTAGATATGTACTCCAGCTTTTTTTTTTTTTTTTTTTAAGTAGGATGACCAAGTAATTGAATCACTCTTCAAGTTAAAATGTGAATCAGTAGTAGAGTGGGACTGGAACCCAAGACTTTTGTTTTCTTTTTCTTTTCTTTTCTTTTCTTTTCTTCTCTTCTCTTCTTTCTCTCTCTCTCTCTGTCTCTCTCTCTCTCTCTTTTGTTCTTTTGTTCTTCTCTCTCTTTTTTTTTTTTTTCCCCCAGACAGGATCTAACTCTGTTGCCTAGGCTGGAGTGCAATGGCACATTTGTAGCTTATTGTAACCTTGAGGCCCTGGGTTCAAACAATCCTTCTGCCTCAGCCTCCTGAGTAGCTGGGACTATACACACACACCACTATGACCAGCTAATTTTTAAATATTTTGGTAGAGACAGGAATCTCACTATATTGCCCAAGCTGGTCTGAAACTCCTGGCTTCAAGTGATCCTCCCGACTTGGTCTCCCAAAGTGCTGGGATTACAGGCATGAGCCACTATGCCCACCCCCTCAAGACTTTTGACAAATAATCCAGAGCTATTTATATATAAGCACCAAAATATCAGTCAAGATTGGCCAAATCAGGACTGTCTTAGATTAAAAACAAAAACAAAAACAGGCAAGTTGCTTAACCTGATTATGCTTTAGTTTCCTTACTGGCAAAATGGCAATCATAATATCCTACTGCAGGGGGTTCTAGCAAAGCCTGAGATGCCACATGGAAAGCATTTAGATTTGTGTAATAAATGTCCACTGGTATGATTGTATGACTACAGATTTCATTCGTTACAATTACAGTGTCTCCTGAAAGTGATCAACGAAACTTTGCCACCTCTAAAACTACTGGCTTCCTAACCCTGCCTCCAGGATAAACTCTTTAATGGTGGGAACATTTGTACCTCTTTATACCTTCTCATGCCTGTATAATTACCTTTTTAAAATTAAACTTTTAATTTTGAGGTAATTCTAGGTTTATATGCAGTTATAAGAAATAATACAGAATGATCCCATGTACTCTTTACCCAGCATTTTTCCAGTGGAAACAGTCTGAAGAACTACAGTACAGTATCACAACCAAGATACTGACATTGATAAGATCTACCCATCTTATTCCATTTCTCCTCTTTTACTTGTGTGTGTGTGTATTTCGTTCTATACAATTTTATCACCTTTGTAAGTTCATGTTTCCACTTCACAGTGAAGATACCAAACAGTTCTATCTTTCGTGAGGATCCCTTGGACTGGCCTTTTATAAGCACACCAACCTCTCTCCTGTACCCCCCCACCCCATCCTGAAACTCCGGCAACCGATTGGTGTTGGGCTTTTTTTTTTTATTATAATTCACTGGAGACTCATCCAGATTGTTGCTGGCATCACTAGTTTATTCCTTTTTGTTGATGAGTAGTATTTGATGAGATAGATGTACCACTGTTTGCTCAGCCATTCACTCCCTGAAGGACATCTGGGTTGTTTCCTGTCTTTTGCTAGTAGGAGTAAAGCTGCCGTGAACATTTGTGTACAGGTTTTTGCGTAAATATAAGCTTTCATTTCTCTGGGATAAATGCCCAAGAGTGCAACTGCTGGGTCGAATGGTAATCACACATTTAGTTTTAGAAGAAATTGCGTAACTGTTTCCTAGAGTGGCTGTACTATTTTATATCCCCGCCAGCAACACAAGAGTGATCGAGTGTCCTGTGTCCTTGCCAGCATTTGATATTATCACAATTTTAAAATTTTAACTCTTTAAATAGGCAAGTAGTAAGATTCATTGTTGTTTTAATTTGCATTTCCCTGGTGGCTAATGATGTTGAACATCTTTTCATGTGCTTATTTGCCATCTGCCTCACCTCTTTGGTGAAATAGTTCTTTTATGACGTTTGCCTGTTTTATGATTAGATTGTTTGTTTTTCTCTGTTGGGTTTTGAGAATTCTTTACATATTTTAGATATAAAGCCTTGACATATTTTACTTTTAAAGTAAAACATCAACACTGGATTGTGAGCAGCATAGCATATGTGGTAGTAAAATATATGACAACAATAGCACAGAGAATGGGAGGTGGGTGGGTGAACGTGTACTCCTCATGGTGTTTCATTTTATATGAGCTGATTTAGTGTTATCTATGCTTAATTGTAGTAAGTTATAGATGAATATTATAATCATTTAAAAATATGCAAAGAGAAACCTTATTTATTTATTTATTATACTTTAAGTTATGGGATACATGTGCAGAACGTGCTGTTTTGTTACATAGGCATACACGTGCCATGGTGGTTTGCTGCACCCATCAACCCATCATCTACATTAGGTATTTCTCCTAATGCTTTCCCTCCCCTAGCCTCCCACCCCCTGACAGGCCCCAGTGGGTGATGTTCCCCTCCCTGTGTCCATATATTCTCATTGTTCAACTCCCACTTATGAGTGAGAACATGCTGTGTTTGGTTTTCTGTTCTTGTGTTGGTTTGCTGAGAATGATAGTTTCCAGCTTCATCCATGTCCCTGCAAAGGACATGTACTCATCCTTTTTTATGGCTGCATAGTATTCCATGGTATATATGTGCCACATTTTCTTAATCCAGTCAATTTCTTATCATTGATGGACATTTGGATTGGTTCCAATCTTTGCTATTGTGAATAGTGCTGCAATAAACATACATGTGCATGTGTCTTTATAGTATAATGATTTATGATCCTTTGGGTATATATCCAGTAATGGGATCACTGGATCAAATGGTATTTCTGGTTCTAGATCCCTGACAAATCACTACACTGTGTTCCACAATGGTTGAACTAATTTACACTCCCACCAACAGTGTAAAAGCATTCCTATTTCTCCACATCCTCTCCAGCATGTGTTGTTTCCTGACTTTTTAATGATCACCATTCTAACTGGCGTGAAATGGTATCTCATTGTGGTTTTGATTTGCATTTCTCTAATGACCAGTGATGATGAGCTTTTTTTCATATGTTTTTTGGCCCCATAAATGTCTTCTTTTGAGAAGTGTCTGTTCCTATCCTTTGCCCAGGTTTTGATGGGGTTGTTTGGAGAAATCATTTTTAAATACAAGATATTATTAAGTCAATAGAGGAGATAAAATGGGATACCAAAAGATGACAGGAAAGGTGCATTAAAGGAAACAGAACATTAGAAATAAATAGGAAACTGCTGCCAAATATATATTATTCTGAAGTGTACATGGAATATTCATCAAGAAAGACTATACTGGGCTATTTACAAAGTCCAACATTCAACACATTGAAATAATACAGAATATTCTACAATCAAAATGAAACTATACTAGACATCAGTAATAAAAAAGACATCTAGAAAATTCCCAAAGGTTTTGAAATGAAGCCACATTCTACTGAGTAACCCATGGCCAAAGAAGAAATCACAAGGAATAGTAGAAAACATGTATGGTTGGGAGCAAGATGGCCAAATAGGAACAGCTCCAGTCTCTAGCTCCCAGCGCGAGCGACACAGAAGACGGGTGATTTCTGCATTTTCAACTGAGGTACCGGGTTCATCTCACTGGGGAGTGCCAGACAATCAGTGCTGGTCAGCTGGTGCAGCTTGACCAGCAAGAGCTGAAGCAGGGTGAGGCATTGCCTCACCTGGGAAGTGCAAGGGGGAAGGGAATCCCTTTTCCTAGCCAGGGGAACTGAGACACACAACACCTGGAAAATCGGGTAACTCCCACCCTAATACTGCACTTTACCAAGGGTCTTAGCAAACGGCACACCAGGAGATTATATCCCACACCTGGCTGGGAGGGTCCTACGCCCACGGAGCCTCCCTCATTGCTAGCACAGCAGTCTGCCATCTAACTGCAAGGCAGCAGCAAGGCTGGAGGAGGGGCGCCCGCCATTGCTGAGGCTTAAGTAGGTAAACAAAGCCACTGGGAAGCTCGAACTGGGTGGAGCCCACAGCAGCTCAAGGAGGCCTGCCTGTCTCTGTAGACTCCACCTCTGGGGACAGGGCATTGCTAAACAAAAAGCAGCAGAAACCACTTCAGATGCAAATGACCCTGTCTGACAGCTTTGAAGAGAGCAGTGGATCTCCCAACACGGAGGTTGAGATCTGAGAATGGACAGACTGCCTGCTCAAGTGGGTCCCTGACCCCTGAGTAGCCTACCTGGGAGACATCCCCCACTAGGTGCAGACTGACATCCCACACCTCACACGGCAGGGTACACCCCTGAGACGAAGCTTCCAGAGCAAGAATCAGACAGGAACACTCGCTGTTCAGCAATATTCTATCTTCTGCAGCCTCCACTGCTGATACCCAGGCAAACAGGGTCTGAATTGGACCTCAAGCAATCTCCAACAGACCTACAGCTGAGGGTCCTGACTGTTAGAAGGAAAACTAACAAACAGAAAGGACACCCACACCAAAACCCCATCAGTACATCACCATCATCAAAGACCAAAGGCAGATAAAACCACAAAGATGGGGAAAAAGCAGGGCAGAAAAGTTGGAAATTCAAAAAATAAGAGCGCATCTCCCCCTCAAAAGGAACGCAGCTCATCGCCAGCAACAGATCAAAGTTGGACGGAGAATGACTTTGACGAGTTGAGAGAAGAAGGCTTCAGTCCATCAAACTTCTCAGAGCTATAGGAGGAATTACGTACCCAGTGCAAAGAAACTAAAAATCTTGAAAAAAGAATGGAAGAATGGATAACTAGAATAATCAATGCAGAGAAGGCCATAAACGAACTGACAGAGATAAAAACCATGACACGAGAAATACGTGACAAATGCACAAGCTTCAGTAACTGAATCAATCAACTGGAAGAAAGAGTATCAGTGATTGAGGATCAAATGAATGAAATGAAGCGAGAAGAGAAGTCTAAAGAAAAAAGAGGAAAAAGAAATGAACAAAGCCTTCAAGAAGTATGGGATTATGTGAAAAGACCAAATCTACATCTGATTGGGGTGCCTGAAAGTGAGGGGGAAAATGGAACCAAGTTGGAAAACACTCTTCAGGATATCATCCAGGAGAACTTCCCCAACCTAGTAAGGCAGGCCAACTTTCAAATTCAGGAAATACAGCGAACACCACAAAGATACTCCTCAAGAAGAGCAACTCCAAGACACATAATTGTCAGATTCACCAAAGTTGAAATGAAGGAAAAAATGTTAAGGGCAGCCAGAGATAAAGGTCGGGTTACCCACAAAGGGAAGCCCATCAGACTAACAGCAGATCTCTTGGCAGAAACTCTACAAGCCAGAAGAGAGTGGGGGCCAATATTGCACATTCTTAAAGAAAAGAATTTTCAACCCAGAATTTCATATCCAGCCAAACTAAGTTTCATCAGTGAAGGAGAAATAAAAACCTTTACAGACAAGCAAATGCTTACAGATTTTGTCACCACCAGGCCTGCCCTACAAGAGATCCTGAAGGAAGCACTAAACATGGAAAGGAACAACCGGTACCAGCCATTGCAAAAACATGCCAAAATGTAAAGACAATCGATGCTAGGAAGAAACTGCATCAACTAACGAGCAAAATAACCAGCTAATATCACAATGACAGGATCAAGTTCACACATAACAATATTAACCTTAAATGTAAATGGACTTGACTCTTTATCCAATTAAAAGACACAGACTGGCAAATTGGATAAAGAGTCAAGACCCATCAGTTTGCTGTATTCAGGAGACCCATCTCATATGCAGAGACACACACAGGCTCAAAATAAAGGGATGGAGGAAGATCTACCAAGCAAACGGAGAACAAAAAAAAGCAGGGGTTGCAATCCTAGTCTCTGATAAAACAGACTTTAAACCATCAAAGATCAAAAGAGACAAAGAAGGCCATTACATAATGGTAAAGGGATCAATTCAACAGGAAGAGCTAACTATCCTAAATATATATGCACCCAATACAGGAACACCCAGATTCATAAAGCAAGTCCTTAGAGACTTACAAAGAGACTTAGACTCCCAGACAATAATAATGGGAGACTTCAACACTCCACTGTCAACATTAGACACATCAGTGAGACAGAAAGTTAACAAGAATATCCAGGAATTGAACTCAACTCTGCACCAAGCGGACCTAATAGACATCTACAGAACTCTCCACCCCAAATCAACAGAATATACATTCTTCTCAGCATCACATCACACTTATTCCAAAACTGACCACATAATTGGAAGTAAAGCACTCCTCAGCAAATGTACAAGAACAGAAATTATAACAAACTGTCTCTCAGACCACAGTGCAATCAAACTAGAACTCAGGACTAAGAAACTCAATCAAAACCGCTCAACTACATGGAAACTGAACAACCTGCTCCTGAATGACTACAGGGTACATAACGAAATGAAGGCAGAAATAAAGATGTTCTTTGAAACCAATGAGAACAAAGATACAATATACCAGAATCTCTGGGACACATTTAAAGCAGTGTGTAGAGGGAAATTTATAGCACTAAATACCCACAAGAGAAAGCTGGAAAGATCAAAAATTGACACTCTAACATCACAATTAAAAGAATTAGAGAAGCAAGAGCAAACACATTCAAAAGCTAGCAGAAGGCAAGAAATAATTAAGATCAGAGCAGAACTGAAGGAGATAGAGACACAAAAACCCTCCAAAAAAATCAATGAATCCAGGAGCTGGTTTTTTGAAAAGATCAACAAAATTGATAGACTGCTAGCAAGACTAATAAAGAAGAAAAGAGAGAAGAATCAAATAGATGCAATAAAAAATGATAAAGGGGATATCACCACCGACCCCAAAGAAATACAAACTACCATCAGAGTATACTATAAACACCTCTATGCAAATAAACTAGAAAATCTAGAAGAAATGGATAATTTCCTGAACACTTACAATCTCCCAAGACTAAACCAGGAAGAAGTTGAATCCCTGAATAGGCCAATAGCAGGCTCTGAAATTGAGGCAATAATTAATAGCCTACCAACCAAAAAAAGTCCAGGACCAGACGGATTCACAGCCGAATTCTACCAGAGGTACAAGGAGGAGTTGGTATCATTCCTTCGGAAACTATTCCAATCAATAGAAAAAGAGGGAATCCTCCCTAACTCATTTTATGAGGCCAACATCATCCTGATACCAAAGCCTGGCAGAGACACACAAAAAAAGAGAATTTTAGATCAATATCCCTGATGAACATCGATGCAAAAATCCTCAATAAAATACTGGCAAACCGAATCCAGCAGCATATCAAAAAGCTTATCCACCATGATCAAGTGGGCTTCATCCCTGGGATGCAAGCTGATTCAACATACACAAATCAATAAACGTAATCCAGCATATAAACAGAACCAAAGACAAAAACCACATGATTATCTCAATAGATGCAGAAAAGGTCTTTGACAAAATTCAACAACCCTTCATGCTAAAAACTCTCAATAAATTCGGTATTGATGGAACGTATCTCAAAATAATAAGAGCTATTTATGACAAACCCACAGCCAGTATCATACTGAATGGGCAAAACCTGGAAGCATTCCCTTTGAAAACTGGCACAAGACAGGGATGTCCTCTCTCACCACTCCTATTCAACATAGTGCTGGAAGTTCTGGCTAGGGCAATCAGGCAAGAGAAAGAAATCAAGGGTATTCAGTTAGGAAAAGAAGAAGTCAAATTGTCCCTGTTTGCAGATGACATGATTGTATATTTAGAAAATCCCATCATCGCAGCCCAAAATCTCCTTAAGCTGATAAGCAACTTCAGCAAAGTCTCAGGATACAAAATTAATGTGCAAAAATCACAAGCATTCTTATACACCAGTAACAGACAAACAGAGAGCCAAATCAGGAATGAACTTCCATTCACAATTGCTTCAAAGAGAATCAAATACCTAGGAATCCAACTTACAAGGGATGTAAAGGACCTCTTCAAGAAGAACTACAAACCACTGCTCAGTGAAATAAAAGAGGATACAAACAAATGGAAGAACATACCATGCTCATGGATAGGAAGAATCAATATCGTGAAAATGGCCATACTGCCCAAAGTAATTTATAGATTCAATGCCATCCCCATCAAGCTACCAATGAGTTTCTTCACAGAATTGGAAAAAACTGCTTTAAAGTTCCTATGGAACCAAAAAAGAGCCCGCATTGCCAAGACAATCCTAAGTCAAAAGAACAAAGCTGGAGGCATCACACTACCTGACTTCAAACTATACTACAAGGCTACAGTAACCAAAACAGCATGGTACTGGTACCAAAACAGAGATATAGACCAATGGAACAGAACAGAGTCCTCAGAAATAATACCACACATCTACAGCCATCTGATCTTTGACAAACCTGAGAGAAACAAGAAATGGGGAAAGGATTCCCTATTTAATAAATGGTGCTGGGAAAATTGGCTAGCCATAAGTAGAAAGCTGAAACTGGATCCTTTCCTTACTCCTTATACGAAAATTAATTCAAGATGGATTAGAGACTTAAATGTTAGACCTAATACCATAAAAATCCTAGAAGAAAACCTAGGTAATACCATTCAGGACATAGGCATGGGCAAGGATTTCATGTCTAAAACACCAAAAGCAACGGCAACAAAAGCCAAAATAGACAAATGAGATCTAATTAAACTAAAGAGCTTCTCCACAGCAAAAGAAACTACCATCAGAGTGAACAGGCAACCTACAGAATGGGAGAAAATTTTTGCAATCTACTCATCTGACAAAGGGCTAATATCCAGAACCTACAAAGAATTCAAACAAATTTACAAGAAAAAAACAACCCCATCAAAAAGTGGGCAAAGGATATGAACAGACATTTCTCAAAAGAAGACATGTATACAGCCAACAGACACATGAAAAGATGCTCATCATCACTGGCCATCAGAGAAATGCAAATCAAAACCACAATGAGATACCATCTCACACCAGTTAGAATGGCAATCATTAAAAAATCGGGAAACCACAGGTGCTGGACAGGATGTGGAGAAATAGGAGCACTTTTACACAGTTGGTGGGATTGTAAACTAGTTCAACCATTATGGAAAACAGTATGGCGATTCCTCAAGGATCTAGAACTAGAAATACCATATGACCCAGCCATCCCATTACTGTTTATATACCCAAAGGATTATAAATCATGCTGCTATAAAGACACATGCACACGTATGTTTATTGCGACACTATTCATAATAGCAAAGACTTGGAATCAACCCAGATGTCCATCAGTGACAGACTGGATTAAGAAAATGTGGCACATATACACCATGGAATACTATGCAGCCATAAAAAGGGATGAGTTTGTGTCCTTTGTAGGAACATGAATGCAGCTGGAAACCATCATTCTCAGCAAACTATTGCAAGAACAGAAAATCAAACACCGCATGTTCTCACTCATAGGTGGGAATTGAACAATGAGATCACCTGGACTCGGGAAGGGGAACATCACACACTGGGGCCTATTATGGGGAGGGAGGAGGGGGAGGGATGGCATTGGGAGTTATACCTGATGTAAATGACGAGTTGATGGGTGCTGACGAATTGATGGGTGCAGCACACCAACATGGCACAAGTATACATATGTAACAAACCTGCACGTTGTGCACATGTACCCTAGAACTTAAAGTATAATAAAAATAAATAAAATATAAAATAAAAATAAAAAGAAAAGAAAACATGTATGAAGAACAACAATGAAAGTGCAATATATCCAAATGACCAGGATGCAGCTAAAACAGTAATAAATGTGAAATCCAGAGTTTTAGCTGCTTATTTTAGAGCACAAGCATATTTCTATCTTAAAATGAGAATGGAAAAATACATTTCGATGTGGAATTTCATTTTATCGCAAATGTGCCTTGAATGTCTCTGTGAATTGAGGAGTGTTTGTAAAGCAAATGAAGTAAGAAAAGCATCTACTGAAACGATCACTAGAGGGCACTATTATCTAACTTCCAGAGGAAAAAGCTTTTAGTGTGGATAAAGAAATGTTATTAGCTCTAAAACAGACTCAAGATGGCATTATTTTATTCCTCTGTTTTATAGATGAGACAATTGAGGTCCAAAGGGGGGAAATGACTTGCTTAATATCATACAAACACCAGTTGTAGTGTCAGAACTAGAACCCCAATCACATCATGATTCTGCATGAAATCAGACAGACCCAGACTTTCCTACACATTTATGGGAAATAAGAGGCTCTTTTCCACTGGGGTTGCCCAGCTACTGTAATGCATGCCTGGCGTTGCTGGAGCTGCTGGATAGGGCTGGGCACTGAGGGAGTGTACCCTATGGAGAAAGCCTGCCTGAGAGTGAACCCGTTATAGTGGAAGGTGTAAGCCAGGAATGGGGAGATGGGACTTGAGAGCATTTGAGCCAATAACCTGTGCCTGAAGCTAGTGCCATCTCTTGGACATTTCTGTGATACAAGCTGGTAGATTTCTTTTTATCTAAAGCTGGTGGGTATGGGAGTTTTCTATCGCTTGCATCCAAAATTTCTGAATATGCCAAGTGTCTGTACTTTGCAGAAAGACCAATAGTATTCAGAACACATGGCTTTATGTTGGACAAAGCTAAAAAAGGTTCTGGGAAACTCACCAGGACTGTTTGAGAGGTGATAAAAACATATGAAGAGCTTCTCATGTTTCATTTTCTAGAAATTTTAGATCCTAAGTCATCAGTATGATTGTTTTTCTCTGCTGACTTCATTGCATTCTTGGAAGGCTAAATTATTTCGAAGGAGACTATTAAGAAAATGTGTGTTATATACTGGTAGAAAGGAGATGCAGGTTGTGTCATCTTTAGTACAATAGTGTCGTCACACTCTCCAGGGGCAGAGTAGGGAGCGAACATGGCTTGCTTCAACAGTTTATGTCCTTCGCTTTTATGTACATCGCCTTATTTCCACCACATAGCAAATTGGCGAAGTGTTCTCGTGTCTATTCCACAGATGATATAGAGACAAAGTCTGAAGTCACCAGCTAGTCTGTATAAATATTAGGATTGGAACTCAGTTCTATACTTTTGCTTTTATGCTAGAAGTACTTGTATCTTGTCCCAACTCAGTGCTGATAAACCTAGGAACTTCAGAATGCATCACGTTTGATTGAGATGTTGGCTTTTAAACTGCTTTCATTTGCCATGATGAAAGTGTAATGTATTAAAAGGGCATAAAAATGCAGTTTTTCAACACATTCGCCACACTATGATATGGTTTGGCTGTGTCTCCACCCAAATCTCGTCTTGATTTATAGCTCCCATAATTCCTACAGGTTGTGGGAGGGACCTGGTGGGAGATAATTGAATCACGGGGGCGGTTTCCCCCATACTGTTCTCATGTTAGTAAGTCTCATGAGATCTGATGATTTTTTAAGGGGTTTCCCCTCTGGCTTGATTCTCATTCTCTTTGCCTGCTGCCATGTAAGATGTGCCTTTTGCCTTCTGCCATGATTGTGAAGTCTCCCCAGCTGCGTGGAACTGTGAGTCCATTAAACCTTTTTCTTTATAAATTACCCAGTCTCAGATATGTCTTTATCAGCAGTGTGAAAACGGACTAATACACTAGTTTTTCTCAGAAAAGTTTCTTTTCTTCCTTCCTCCTTTCTGAACCAGTTTAACCCACATTTTGCTTCTGTCTGAGGCATAACAAACCCAAAATGTGTAAACTGCTCTCATCTTAAGTGTACAGCCCAGTCATTTTTAAACATCTTGATATCCATGAATCATCACCTAGATTGAGATAAAAAAACATGTCTAGCAACCTAGAAGTCTGTCTGTTTGGTACTTGTTCATTTCCATCCAGAGGTAACAGGCTGGAGTCCAGTGGCATGATCACAGCTCACTGCACCCTTAATTTCCCAGGTTCAAGTGATCCTTCCACCTCAGTTTCCTGAGTAGCTAGGACCACAGGTGCACACTACCACATCCAGCTAATTTTGTTTTGTAAACATGGGGGTCTCACTATGTTGCCAAGGCTGGTCTTGAATCCCTGGACTCAAACGATCCTCCTGCCCGGGCCTCCTGAAGTGCTGATTACATGAGCCACTGCGCCAGCTCATGGTTCTCTTTAATGCATCTTCCATACTTAGATTTGTAATGTTTCATTTCATAGAATATTGAGAGTGAAAATGGGCTTACTTGAGGGATTATCTAGCCTATCTCAGCCTCTGCTTACCAGGAAAATACAAGTGAGGAATGTATCTTTCCCAGCCAAGGTTGCCCACCAGGGCCTCCTCACTTCCGGTCTAGTCCTTACCAGTTCCCCTCTGTTATGGACTGAATATCTCCCCAGGTCCCTGTGTGGAAGCCTAACCCCTAGTATGAGGGTATTTGGAATTGGGGCCATTGGGAGGTAATTAGGTCATGAGGGTTCCACCCTCATGAATGGGATTCATGTCCTTAGATAAGGAGATACAAGAGAAATAATCTTTCCAACACACGGGGATGCAGCAAGACAACCATCTGCAAACCATGAAAAGCGCTCACCAGGAGCCGAATCTGCCGGTGCCTTGCTCTTGCACTTCCAGCCTCCCTAACAGTAACAAATGTCAGTTGTGTAAGTCACTCAGTCTGTGGTAGTTACAGCAGCCTGAACTAAGACATCTTCTTACACTTCCATAAACATCACTTGGCATGTACTTCCAGAATTGCTTATAGGGAATGTTAAATATTTATACGAAAGCATAATGGAGAGAAGACAGCAGCAGATAGAACTCAGTGGCTTATCTTCAGGGAAAGCAGGGGAGGCTTAACGTAAACAAAAAGCTCATTAGCAGGTCCTCTGAAAGCCATGCAACTGAGCAGCTTATTTACAGTTCTGAGAAGGACCCCCTCATCTAGCCAAGCTCTGAAAGGCCCTAGCACCATAGGTCCCCTTCCCCCAGCCTCTTTCCCCCATGTCAAGCACTACAGTGGCTTAAAGGACACTTACTTCCACATTTTCTCTTCACAAGACTTCAGGTCCCTGAGAAACCTTCCAGCTCCTCAGAATATGGCCTAACCCATAACACATCCGGGATTTCTACGTCGCCTGGCTCATTTTTGTTTTGGGTGGTGGTTTAGAAGGAGGCATCCAAGGCAATGGATTTTCCTTCCATTTCTGAACTGGAAGGCTCACAGCCTCAGAGATGAGCCAAGCAGCAGAGGCATCCTGGGACCAAGAGGAAACTTCTTATTCACACAGGTGACTAGATGGGCAGAAAACTAGTCTTTAGGTTAGCAGCAGGTTAAGTAACAATCAGTTGTATCCCAAGTTAGGATCTGACGGTCTAGGCTTGGCCACAGGTATTTCTACCAAGGAGAAAACACTTTTTGCTTGCTTTAAGATTTATAGTTCTGTTCCTAAAAATCCCAAATTCTCAGCTGTGTTCACATGGTAAAGCTCATGAGAGCTGTGAGGCTTACATTCTCTGTCCTGGAGAAAGAAGACCACTATCTGGTCTTTAATAAGAGAAAATCTAGACATATCACATTAGACTTAAAAGCAAGTGATTATTTGAGACTTAATGTTGATTTGTCCATAGCTCAGGTAGAGAAAGTCCTTATTATCCACGGGGCCAGCAAATCCACAGCATCAGCATCGCCTGGGAGCTTGTTAAGAAATGTGGGCCCCACCCCAGACTTACCAAGCCAGAATAACACCCCAAAGAGATTTGTATGTAGACTACAGTTTGATAAGCACTGCCCTAGGAACATTCAAATAAAGAAATTAGAGCTCTGAGAGAAGTGTGTTGCTCAGATGAACATTATTTCATGAACCGTGTGTGTGGGGGGCTGAATACTGATCCAAAGACAGGAGTTGAAGACAGCTCTCTGCAGGACTTGCTGACTCACAGTCTAAGTATCTCCTGCTTAGATTGCGGTGTGCACACAGCACCCAGGTTACTCAACATTCATTCACCATGTCCCCACTGACCCAGCACAACAGCAGTTGGGAGTGGAAAAAAAAAAAAAAAAAAAAAAATCTTCCAGTGGCCCAGCAGTCAATTCAGTCACACTTCAAGTTCTGTCTCCCCACAGGGGTGATCGCTACCAGCGGAGATAAGGCATCTGTTTGTCTTCATCACTATGCTTCTTTCTAGAAACATCTGAGGTTGCAATGATGAAAAAATAATTTCACGGTATTTGGGTTAATTACAAAACCAAACTCTACAACTATTTGTTGAGCTGTGGAACTCACACACATTCAAAGGTTTCTGAATGAATGCTAATTCCATTCTTTTATTTCCTCATACCACAAACATTTTAATTTATCTGCCTTTTTACAACCTGATTTACACAAGCAAATTGCAAACGAAAACCAGGCATTCTTTAATCATCCAAAGTGCGTGTATAAAATATAGAACAAACCCTAGTATTTAAACATAAACAGGGGTAGCTGAAGCAGCTTTATTGCAATCTCTTCAAGTTAGCATATTACAGTTTAAATATTTATGCCTGTAAAGGTCTGCATAATCTACAATACAGAGTTATTTTAGAAGCAGTTAAGACTTAACTAATTGAAAAAAACCAACAAAACGTCAACGCAAAGCTGTAACAATTATCTGAAACTTATTTACAATTAAACATTTAGGGTCCTGATTTACAGAACTCAGTGCCTTTCATGATTTATTGATGAGTTTTATAGAGAAAGTAAGCAGTATGTAGAATATTCCCCAGGTAAAATCTGGAGTCAATGGCTTTTAGAGCAGTCTATCAATATGCTTAACTAACAACTAAAGAGTAACAAAACTGTATACAGCAGCAATCAGAATAACAGGCCACAACAGAAGAACTAATGCCATTTTTGACAGTAGCCTTGGTATGTATAGGAAGAAAAATGATTGCCATCCCCCACCCCCGCTGCCAACTTTTTTAATTAAAAAAATAAATTGTCCTTAATAATCACTACATGTGAATTCTGGGTAATAATCTCCTTTCTTCCCACAGAGTTGTGTTTAAACTTAATTCCTGCATCAGCAAATTTAAACAAAGAAAAGTTCCTTTGATAACAGCCATCAGAGTTCAATGGGTATTTATTCAGAGGGGAAAGCTTGGGGCAAGGTGACCAAGTGGTTAACTATTCCAATTGCAAAAGAGACATCATAGATAAGGTGCTAGAAACCCAAGATTACCCTTGAAGCACTTCAGTGGATTCAAGTGATTTAATGTACACAACAAAGGAAATGACAAAGGAAAATTAATGAAAGTGTTTTTAAAGAGAAAAATTTCAACAAATCAGGTCCCAGGTAGTCTTTAAAAGAACAAAAATTTACAGTAAACATTTTAACTCTGGAATGCAAGTATTGTACAATTACCAGTACATTACATTTACAAAACTGCTTAGACAGTAGTTGCTCCAGAGTAAGAATTTTAAAATATACAAGCCAGTTCACGATGACTTTAGATATGTTATTAAAATACATTGTTAATCAAAAATACTTTACTATGTACATGTACACTGTATAAACTTTAGATTTGCCTACCAAAGAAAGCCTTAATCAATTTCTGGTTCACTGGCCCAGTACAATTCTATCATTTGGTCTTCGTATCATACACATGGGCTGAGAGGCATGGTACTGCCGTCAGTTCGTCCATAAAACAGTAACGCATTTTTCTTTCTGTAGAACGTCTAGTTGGATGAGTCAGTTTTACTTCCACCATATTTTACTTTCCTAAATGCTGATCCAAGTAACTCTGGGCATTCACATAATTCATTTGCAATTTGGTTACACTTCAAAATAAGGCTATAATTCATTTCATCAGTTATGACACTGTCTTGCTTGTAGTCAGGATGGTTTGCGATAAACTCCCTCATCCATCTGGCAACTGTCATTAGTTCTCCTGTGGGGCGGGGAAGCGGAAAAAAAAAAATTAAAACCACAGAAGTATTTTTTTAATAAGTTGATATTTAGTGGTCGGCATAAACACAATTCTGGAGCGAAATCACTGTGTCCTTTTAGTGTAGCCGCATGGCAGGGGGTGGGAACATCTTTCATAGCGTTTGAAGAAGTCCTCCTGGGCAGGAATTCTAGGTTGCGGGCAGGCAATGAGAACACATACATCCAGTTTCTATGGTACCTGTTAGAGGCCACCCATATGCCGACACTGCTAGCTCTTAAGGGACAGGAGCCAGCACATGTGTACAAGAGCATGTGTCCTCCCGTTTGGCCAGAGGGCTAGGACTACAAATGCCGAGACTGCCTCAGAGGACTGTAGGGTCCCTTGAGCCATCTTTGATCAAAGAGGTGGAGAGAATAAATAAAAGTAAGTAGAGTGAATGAAGAGGGAAATTGGCAGTATACCATTTGAGGGGTGAGGTGGGGTTCTACGGCTATCCTTTGTGACTCCAGAAAGTGTACAGAAGCCTCAAGTTAAATACAGATGCCATTACCATTATTGCTGTCGCTTTATTAATAGCTGACAGCTCCCTTGTGCCAAATACTGTGTTAGGCACTGTAAATGTAACCTTAAAGCTAATAAAGAAAGGGGATTCTCAGGAGCCTCATTGTATGTACAAATGCAGGCTGAAGAACAGTTCAGCTTATTTAACTTACAGAGTTCCTTAGTCCTATAAAAGAGCCCATGATGATGTACAATCAACACAGTTGGACATAAATGGTAAGTAAACAATCCAGATGCCATTTCATCATCTGAGATGCCAGTGATTTGAAGATGCACCCCTATTTTCTGAACTGATAAGAAAAAAAGCACTGCTAATCTAAATTATGTGTCAAAGATTAAAAGGTGAATACAATTGCAGAGATACGAAAATGTGAAACAGTGTGCATGAATTAAATACGGCATTATTTTAAAAGACTTTTAAGAAATTGAACATTCTAAGATTGTACCGTTCTGTCTACATTACGAGATTAAGAAAAACAGGTATCATACCAGATGCTCTCTTCTTAATTAGCTTTAGGTAGTTCAGAATACTACATCTGGTGTCCACATCTACTTCCATGTTTTCAAGGTAAGAGTTCAGAATTGGGATCAGTCCAGGAAACACACCTTCCTACAAGAAGCAGGACACGTTATGAACTCCCTGCCGGCGGATGTGCACAGTGAGGCATACTGTACAGGGCCACCCTCCTACCTTCCCATTGATGATGGTGTCTATGCTCATGAGGGTGTACTCCTCTGCAGCAAGCTCTGTGCTGTTCTGGGCCTTGCCACAACCATCCACCACTGCGTTGCCACCTGCCGGGGAAGAGCGTCAGGGGAGCTTTAGCAGCTTGTTGCAGCATAAGCTGACGTTAGAAATCTAGGATAATGTAATACCTTTGCAAATATCTTTCCTGAAATAAAACATTCCCTGCAAGACAGCATCTCGTTTCTGTGCTGCCTTCATGTTCTCATCAACCTAAGGGAGAAAAAGAATCACGACTAAGTCACAGTATTCTTGATCGGACATACAGGTTGCAGCGCCTTCCTCACTTCTGCAATGAGGACTCACTCCCTTAGGGATTCTACGTTCTGCTCAAATGCTTCCCAGTGGGAGGAACAGGCTTTTTATTTATGTGAGGACTGTGTCACTCAATCATGGATTGGTATGTGATTTTTTTTTTAACTAATCAGGGAATTTTAAGAGAAACGTAAAACCCAAAACTTATATTCATGTGGAATGTCTGTATTTCAAAGCACTTCTGTGACTGAGGCTTGCAATAGACATACAGTGTTGGGAGGGCAGGTGGCTGGTTCCATTTACATAGCAGTGTCTCACCAGGAGTCCCAGGGTAATGAAGGCAGAAGGCAGGACTAGAACCCAGTTCTTCTTCTTCTGTTTTTTTGAGACAGAGTCTCGCTCTGTTGCCCAGGCTGGAGTGCAGTGGTGCGATCTCAGCTCACCCCAACCTCTGTCTCCTGGGTTCAAGTGATGCTTCGTGCCTCAGCCTCCCAAGTAGCTGGGATTACAGGCCTGCGCCACCACATCTGGCTAATTTTTTTTGTATTTTTAGCAGAGACGGGGCTGGTCTCGAACTCCTGACCTCAAGTGATCTGCACGCTTCGGCCTCCCAAAGTGCTGGGATTACAGGTGTGAGCCACCGCGCCTGGCCTATAACCCAGTTCTTCTAAGTTGAATGCTCTTCCCCTGCTGCCTCGCCATTGGGGTTTTGCCTCCCCACTAGAGTGAGGAAAGGCAAAGACAGTTCATAGGTTGTCATATCTGGAATAAGGTTACAGCCCTCCCAAGGGCAGAAGATCACTGCTTTTTGCCCACCTGGTGGCTCCAGACATGTAGACTCACTCATGAAACCGAAAACTGTTTCATTTGTGAATTCTCTACATCTCCAAAGACTTTTTAAGACTCTCAAAGCAGAATTTAAAAAACTTTTTAGTAGTAATCCCTTATTTTCTATAATGAAATCTTTTTTTTTTTTTTTTTTTTTTTTTTTTTTGAGACGGAGTCTCGCTCTGTCGCCCAGGCTGGAGTGCAGTGGCCGGATCTCAGCTCACTGCAAGCTCCGCCTCCCGGGTTGACGCCATTCTCCTGCTCAGCCTCCCGAGTAGCCGGGACTACAGGCGCCCGCCACCTCGCCCGGCTAGTTTTTTGTATTTTTTTAGTAGAGACGGGGTTTCACCATGTTAGCCAGGATGGTCTCGATCTGCTGACCTCGTGATCCGCCCGTCTCGGCCTCCCAAAGTGCAGGGATTACAGGCTTGAGCCACCGCGCCCGGCCTATAATGAAATCTTATGTGGGACCTCAGTGTATACAATAGTGACCAGTTAGGCTGATGTGGGACAGATGGTACATAAACTCTCTTGATTACCAAATCTCCTCCCACATTATGTGGGGAGTGCGATTGTTAACGGTTTCATTTTTGAAGAGACACACAGGACCTTCTGAACAATCTAGATACTCTAGGAGCACACTCAAATAAATAGTATAAATTCCACCATGGCTGTGAACATCTGCTTTCATTACTAGTATTTGTTTCTTTTTTCCTTAGTCTTGTAAAAAGTTGATAATGACCACTTCTAATTTCTGCTTTTATGACTTCCTTTCAAAGTATATTTTATTTTGTTCTTTAGATTCTCAACTACTTAGATTCAAAATCTTTGTTTTACGACATAATTTTTCCTCACACACAAGCTCTGCCAGCAACCTACTGTCTTTCACTTTCCTATACAACCTGTAATTCTAGTTTTGGCGAATCTAAAATCTATACATTTTTAATTTCCAATGTTAAATTTCTCCAGAATCTCTCTTTAGTTTTAGTGGGAACGCATGCTCTATTGTGTCTACTTTTGAGAAGTGAAGATTTTCTTTATTTTTTGTAAATCTTACTCATGGCATCTGAAAAAAGATGTGGTATGAGATATGTAATACAGGCCATACAACCAAGCTTATTAACCGTGCCATTTAACTCCCCCATGGCCCTTCCCATCCTTTGATTATATGACCTGTCAGTTACTAAGTAACAGGCAAGGTACTCTGCTAAGTGGTTTACCTCATTAATTCCACATGGGCTTACAACAGCCTACTTATCCCCCTCTGGGATACATGTGGGAAACTGAGGCACTGAGCATAAGTAACTTGTCCAGGTTAAAAGCCTCCTAAGTAGTACCAGGGATTTATGCATTTAGTTCTCACATCAAAGCCACATGTTACCCATCACACTAAATTCTTTTCATGTTACATTTCATGGTACAAAAAGGACCACAGCTTTCATATCTTCTTGCAAGAATATATAAAACTACTTTCTCTATCCCATTTAATAATTTCTACCTCACATTTTGCCTGATATCGCTTTGCCATTCCTGCTATCATTCCAAAAGGTCACTATGCAGTTCTTCCCAGCATCTGTCCTTGTTCTAGGTATATCTTGTGCAAACTGTGTTGTTGCTATTTTATATTATCTGTTTTAGCTGTTTAATAGGATAGAGTTTAGTCTATTCAAATTTGTTTTCATTTTATTTTCACCATTTTATGTTCTGTGGGCTATTGTTTCTTCACTCCCCTGGCCCCACACCCAATTTTGTGGCACTGAAATGTATTCCTGGTTCATTTTACCACCCTTTTAGCCAGCAAGTTTAGGAGTAATAAATCCTGTTTCTATACTATTAATAGTTTTCCTTACTTTTAAAGAGGTAGTTTTGAAATTATAACTCTTTAAGTGTCAAGCACTAATGAGTATCTGCCATTCATCTCCTTCCATATCCCCTTACTAGGTGCCATGTTTGAATGTTTGTGTTCCCTCAAATTCATAAGCTGATGCCTAATGCCCATTGTGACAGTATTAGAAGGTAGGGCCTTTGGGGGGCGATTGGGAGGACCTCCTTTGGGATGTCATGAAGGCTCTACCCTCATAAATGGGAGTAGTGCTCTCATAACAGAGACACCTGAAGAGCTAGTTAGCCCCTTCCACCATGTAAGAACACAGCAAGAAGGCACCATGTATGAACCAGAGGGCAAAAGCTCTCACCAGACACTGACACTGCCGGTGACTTGATTGTGGACTTCCCAGCCTCCAGAATTGTGAGCAATACATTCCCGTTGTTTATAAACCACCCAGTGTAAGGTATTTTTGTTACAGCAGCCCAAACAAACTAAGACACTAGATAAGACTTCTGGCATACTTTTAGCCCTAACTTGATCCATTCAGTTTTGTTAGAATCACCTGAAATTTAAAGAATAATTTGGATGAGAAGATAATTCTGTGGTTGTTAATTCTTTACCTCTCGAGATTCTGAAAACTTCTTTCCATCCAGCATTTAATGTTGCAAATGAGAAGTAGTATCAGTTGATTTTTTCCCCCTTGGCAGGTCTCCTCATATTTCCTCTTGTCCAGACAGTTAATTTTCTTTGAAATTAATAAATGCCTACATTTGAGTTAAGTATTTGTCTCATCCTTAAGGGAGACTTATTAAGGAAAAATTCTATTATTTCCTTGATTATTGTATTTTATATCTTTTCTATATAAACTATTCTCCTCTTCTAAATTATTACATAAACATTGAATTTTCTAGAGTTTTCCAGGCTTCAGGTTTTCCATAATTTTCATTTCTTCACCATCCTGCTGGGATTAATCTTAATTTGGTCTTCTAAGTCACTACCTTGGATATTCAACAACATCTGCACTACTGGTGAGAATACTCACCATTAAATAAGCACCATCTATAATGCTTGTTTTATGGATGTGACTGAACCTCTATAGAATTTGTCTGAGGCCACTAATTAGAATTCCTTTAAGAACACTTTCCAAAGCTGAGCATGGTGGTTTGTGTCTATAATTCCAGCTACCTGGAAGGCTTGGCAGCAGGAGGATCATTTCAGCCCAGGAGTTCGAGACCAGCCTCAGCAACATAGTGAGACCCTGTCTCTAAAAAAGGTTTAAAAATTAAAAATAATAATAATAATTCTTTCCAGTTTCTTATCTTTTTTTTTCAAGAGATGGGATCAGGGCTGCACTGGAATTCCTGGATTCAAGCAATCCTCCTGCCTCAGCCTCCTGAGGAGCAGAGATTATAGGTGTGTGCTGGGCCCAGCTTACTTCCTTGAAGTAACCAAGTTTCACTGAACAGAGTATACCCTTGCAGGACCAGTTGGGCCCCTCTCTTTAAGGCTGTTAATTGTTCTCAATTTTCTGTTGCCTTCCGGGCATCTATTCTTATTTATAAGCAAAGGCTTAGACCGGTAGCTTACATGCAATCTCTCTTAGATGGATTTGGTCTCCCCAGTAGGTAGGCATGAGGGCAATGTGGGCCCCCACAGAGTTCTATGAGTGATCTTTGGTCTGGGTGTGAGGAGCAGGCAGGGATGGGCTGACAGCCTGACTTCCTTCAGGGGGTGTGGGGATGGGCACAGTCTGGCAAACCGCTCATGGAGGAAGGAGATGCCCCAGGGGCAGATGCTTGAGCTAAGCAGTTTCATTCCTGCTTCCATGTTTGCTTTGACAGGGCTGCCCTACTTCTCCATTCTCTGGCCCTAAAACCCTCAACCGGGAACTCCTGCGGCAGGGCCCTCTCTGTTTAGCAGTTTTTTCCAGCCACTCTCTGCCAAGAGGAACCCTGGCCCAGAAACCAAAGGCCTTCACCTCCTCAGCTACTGCCCCACCACCCACAGCTCTGTTCCCTCATCACCTGGAGTTGTTCTGCTGGCAAACTGCTCCCAGAAAGCGTGGTTTTTGGTCTTTTGGGGGGCTGATGAACTCCAATTTGTTTTTCTGACAGTCCAACCCCATCCAGATTCTTCAGAAACATCTCAAGTTCAGTTCTACTGAGGATACTTTTCCCGGCATTCCAGCATTTACACTTTCCCTCCCCATCCTGATTTTAACATTGTAATCAACCTGGGATTTTGTAGTGAATGAAATCAGTGTGTGGGACTACTTCTAGCCATCAATCACCTTGAATGGAAAGCGTCTAGAAATTAAGCTTAGGTTTAAAAGAAAATAAAGAATAGGGCTGATGGAGAAACATTTTATTGCAAAGGGTAAACAATTCCAAATGAAATCAGGTTGTAAAAAAATGGCATATATAAATAAATATATCTACAGATAGATCTATACCCATCACCATAAAGAAACATATCCTTACCTTTGACAGTGGAATGAGAAAATCCAATTTGTACGAAAGGATCACTCTGGTGAGCAGTACCACGAACACCACATAGGCAGAGTTCTCAAAGTCTGTTAATTGCACCTAGACAAGCAGAAGCTCAGAGAAGTTACAAACCAACTACACAAACGTGCTCTTCCCTGACCCAGGCCCCTCCTTAGATCATGTCATTCCCAAGCCATCTCCTAATTTCCCATCTGGGTCTGGAAGCCCTTTGCCCACATCTATTCTCAGAAATCAACCCTCTATAACTTGGACTGACTTGTTACCATGCACATACTTAATTTTTATTTTATATTTAAGAGCCTTCTGACAGCAGCATCAGAAGGGTGATGAACAGCTGGCAAAAGAGTACTTTTGAGTCAGTTCTCGCTGATGCGTGTGTCTTACCTCCATGGGTCGAAATTCTACTCTCCATCCGATGTCTGAGTTTGGAGGAGGGGGTTTAAATCTCATTGTCTGCCAATTTGTGGACTGAATATTCTATGATACAAAAGCAGAGAAGAAAACCAACTTTTCATACATCTGGGAAAATATTAAGATGATCTGATATTTAATTAGGAAAGAAGACTGCTTACTGTCCATACTAAATTTCTTCAACTGACAAAGACAAAAAGGTATAATTTAAGATTTTCTTGGAGTGTGCTCTTTCAGGAAAACAAAACAGCAAGTGTTTACCAAAAGCTAGAGGCCCTATCCCTGCAAGCTTAATTCCACCCAGCTCCTACTCCCTACCTCCCACCTAGGGGGCAGCAGCTGAAGAGCCACAGGGCCCCCACCTTCATCCCTGAGAGTTTTAGGAGCCAGCCTGCCGTTCCAGGTGACACTGGACACTTTCATCTGAGAACCCTGTCACACAACAGTTATTTCCTTTCTTCCTCCTCTCCTGGGAATGCTGCTGCTTCAATGACCCCAGAGCCTAAGAAGGGTAGCTGTTTCTCAAGACGCTGAGAGAGAGTTCTTTCTTGGCCCTAACCATCTTGGGATCTGATGGCAAGACTGGAAGGATTTGTATCTTTTGTGAGTTTGGTGGGGGAAAGAAAGGGGATATAGGTGTATTTCAAAAGGTATATATGTCAATGTCCACATATAACATGACACAGAAATAAGCCTATGAGAAGCCTATCTACAAAAAAAAAAAAAAAAAAAAAAAAAAGGTGGTATGTCTGAAGCACTGAAATAACTGATCAGGTTATTTTTTGTGCAGTGTATGAATTTTTCACCACTAGGCAAATAAGAAAATACTGAACAACAACAAAACAATATAATCAGTGAGATAAACAGTAAGAATCGTAAAATAAGAGTACTTGAAACCAATTTTTCATTTGTTCAAGTTCTTTTCTGCACTGGGTAAATGAAAGTCTTACGAAATTTCTTTTGTATTCTTCACAGGTACAGAAAACTGCCTCCCCATGTTGGTTTGTGAAGTGAAATGCATATAAAACAGAGGATTCCAGACTCTCAGAAGTCAATAAATAAATAAATAAAAATAAAACTGAGGAGATACCTCAAAATGGTCAGACTCATTAGCATCATCCAGGTGTATTTTCTCTTCAAAAAGTGTCAGTGGGTCTCTAATAAAGAGATGAGCAACATGCTGGGCCAGGAGATGATCAATGCCTGCAAAGAGATCATATGGGAACTCACTGCAAAGCAGGAGATACCCCTTCCTCTTAGTCCAGAAAGACAACAGGATAGCTCAGGAAGTTTGAAGAAAGGGTGTCTAGAAGCTTGAAATAGCTGGTTTGATTAGTATCCTCACCTCGCCCAGTATTTTATCCTGCGGACACTGCGGAAATGTCAACGTTTTATTCACTACTTACACAATGCCTGCTGGGGCACTGGTGTGGACCTACACACAGACCTCCAAAGCAAGCTCCTTTTGCTAAAAGTCAAGAAGATCTCACAAGTATTTGGAACCTGAAACTTTAGGAACAAGCAGCCTCATAAGGAAAGTTAAAGACTTCACACTAAAAATAGAAACCAGACCAGGAGTCAGCAAAAAAGTGTATAAGAGCTTTGAAGAACTAAAGGCGTACAATTAAACCCAGAAAGATGCAGTGGGAACCCACCTTCCTGCAACAGCTGTTCGTAGATCTCTTTATCTATCGTCAAGTCGATGTCATTATATTTCTCACCACACTTAGATAAATAGCTGTCTATTGAGTCATATCGGGATTTACTGATCCTATAGTTATTGTTCTTCAACGGCTAAAGATTAAAAATATATATAAATGAATATGCTATATAAAATGAGTTGAAAATAATATATTTTTATATATGATAATTATATAAAAACCTCAACATAAGATACAGAAAAAAAGTTAGAGAGCCCTGAAAAGTATTATTAAGGAAAATTATATTTTTTAAAATCTGAAGGTAATTTAAATACCCTTTTTTTTCTGGTATGATTTAAATATACTTTTTTCTTTTACAAGCAGATCACTTTCATTCTTATTAAGCTAGGGAAAATAAATGCTAAGGTTAAAAGCAAATAAATAAATAAATCTATAATGTAAGATAGACCTATCAAAATAATTTATCCTTTAAAGTTTATTTCTACTTAGAAAGCATGTTCAACAATTTATGAACAATTACATGAAGACCAGAGCAGCAGGAGTATAGCCCTGGTTAAGAATATCAAAAACACTTATGAGGGCTCCTTTAAAAACACCCCTGGTTCAGGTCCCATCCTAGAGATTCTTATTTAGTAGGTCTAGGATAGGGTCTCGGTGTCTACTTTTAAAGATTTCCATGGGTGGTTCTGATGCACACCCCTTGCTGGAGAGAGGCAAGGGTTACTTTACAGTTCAACATGCAAACAAGAGGTGCCATCTCACCCTTATTAGTCAATGCCTAACCTTTTACATGAAAAAAGAATCTCTGACACAAATTATACTTTCCATGGCAGAAAGAACCATATACAAAACACTCATGTGGCACCAAAAAGCCTTTTGCTAAAAACAGCCATCAGCACTTCCAAAATATAGAAAAATGGCACTACTAATTTTAAATGAAGCTAAAACAAATACAGACATCAACATATGATAGAAATTAACTCCCCACCTAGACCAAATCTTTTTCCTCACTTTAGATAAAAATTTCAGGGAGACATCCTAAAATTGCAAGTAGTTATAAAAGATCCATTTTTACCTGCTTGATTTAAAAGGGCTATTAAGGAACAATAATTCCCACCTCCAGTCCTCTCTCCTCCCGAGTTCTATCATCTACAGATGCAGAAATCACTCCCCAGCGACAATCGATGTCTGACACATAGCCTCGGTAAAAGGGAGATGCAGCACTCAAAGCCATCTAAAAACAAACAAAGTCAGCTCCTGCAAATTCAAAATGTCACTTACATGCTAAAAAAAGCTCCATGCAGTTATATTTCTGATAAAAAATAATCAGTTTGTGCAACCCATACAGAGCTCCACCACACGTACCTGTGCCTATCTTACAGTGAAATATACCAAGAAGAATCCAGTTCCTTGGGTTTGATTCACTTAAATCATCCTCTCTCTAATGTGAGGACATGAAGTATGGGAGAGGGAAAATGTCCACATTCAAACTTGACGTTTAACAAATCAATGTTGTACTAGCAACAGTAAATTTCTACAGTGTAGACTCTCAGTTCATTATACCTAAACCCGCATACTACTTATATTAGTCCATCTCTGACTGAGGTCTTAACTGGACTTAAATAGCACACCATTAGTAAATTCTGCATATGCTATCTTATTTCCTACGAAGTAGTATTTAAAATAAGAGGTAATTTATACTTACGACAATTGGACAGATAGTAGCCAACTGATCATAAAGGTATCTGGCCTCAGATATACTGCAGGCTTGGAATGTCACCTGTTTAAGAATTGCAAAGTTATTAACACCAAGGAATCATTAGCATGCTCCCCAAGCAGTGAAATCAGATAAGGAAGGTGCTGGGGAGAGAGGGGCAAGTTAACAGTGCTTCATGAATGGCAACATTTAATGCAAGAGTTTTGTTTAAAAGTTGTCTTAGGTGAATTTAACTAGAAAATGATATTTAATTATGTTCCATTGCCTATAGGCAACTAATATAAATAACCAAGGTCCTAAGTGAAATAGGATTAAGTAGTCAAAAAAGAAAAATAAGACACAGACATACAATGACCTTTAGCAAAGCATTTTCTCTTCTACTGGCTTGTTGCCTTCCTATCCCTTCAGTTAGTGAGGGATGCAAAAGGTATTTGGACCTGTTAACTATTGTTTCCTTTCCCTTCCTTTTGCTTTCCTTCCCTTCCCTTTTCTTTCTTTCCTTTTTTTTTTTTTTTTTTTTTTTTTTTTTGAGATGGAGTCTCACTCTGTCGCCTAGGCTGGAGTGCAGTGGCGTGATCTCGGCTCACTGCAAGCTCTGCCTTCTGAGTTCACACCATTCTTCCACCTCAGCCTCCCGAGTAGCTGGGGCTACATGTGCCCACCACCATGCCCGGCTAATTTTGTTTTTGTATTTTTAGTAGAGACGGGATTTCAACGTGTTAGCCAGGTTGGTCTCGATCTCCTGACCTCGTGATCCGCTCGCCTCGGCCTCCCAAAGTGCTGGCATTACAGGCGTGAGCCACCGCACCTGGCCAACTATTGTTTTCTTTTTCTTTTTTTTTTTTTTTTAATTTATTTATTATTATTATACTTTAAGTTGTAGGGTACATGTGCATAACGTGCAGGTTTGTTACATATGTATACTTGTGCCATGTTGGTCTACTGCACCCATGGTGGCAGTATGGTGAAGAGCTTGGAAGGGGGCAAGACTAGAAAGACTGGGAAGCAGTTAAAATACTGCATCTGTCAAGGAAAAGGCTGAGGAAGGATGTGGGGGAGAGTGATACTAAAGTCAAAGTAGCAGGCACTGGTGACCAAGGGGAGACCGAGAGTGGGGGATGGCTTAGGTTTTGGCTTGGGTGTTCAGAGGTTAGAGATAAAGAGGTGTCATGACGTGATGGACTTATGAGGCCAAGAGAACAGACAGAAAAAGAGGTCCTCTAAGTGGCTAGGTCTCCAGGGCTGGTGCTCAGAAGAAAAATCTGAGTTGAAGAAATACCTGGGGAGTAGGCTCAGACAATGTCCTGAAGATGGGGAGATCACCCAGGAAGCCTGCACAAGGAGGGTAGGTAGGACACTTAAGAGTCAGGCAGAGAGAAAGATCATACAACTTGGTGAGCATAAATTCTTTGTTACCCAACAGAAACCAAAACCAAAAACAAAAGACCTGCTTTTTTTCCAAGAGGGTAGAAGGGACAAGGAACACAAATGTGTTTGTGTTAGCACATTAGTCATAACTGCAAGTTGGCAACAGTTTTAATCTCCTCTGTTGTTGTTATTCAATAACGACAGTTTGAATTTCGTGTTATTCAATAATGACAGCTTGAATTTAGTGTTGGAACATGAAATAATTTCAGTGTTGAAGACTTGAAATACAGCAGCTAAGTGAATATTTGACTGTTACAATCTCAACTTGTTAGTTCCAATGGTCTTAGCTAGATCTCAACTTTGTTTTCCACAGCAGACAACGTCTATTGGAGACTCAAGTTTGCCTGCTCAATTATAATCGCATTTCATGTCAGTGTGGAGACTATATTAACTAGTCATTACTAGTTTAATAATAATTAATAATTAATTCAACACAGAGAAAAGCTGTGTCATGGGCACCAAAGAGTAAGAGTTTCAAAGGTTAAAGTAGACAAAGATTGATAAGGGTTGGCAATTAGGTCACTGATAACCAAACCAAGGGGAGTTGCTGCAAAGAGGTGGGAACTTGGAAATCACTTTGCGTGTGGCATGAATTACACGAGCAGTGAGGAAATGGGAGCTGGCACGCAAAGTCTTTATGCACTTATTTGCTGAAGTGGAAGCTCCAGAAGGGCGGGGATCTTTCTTCCCATTCTTTATCCCAAGTGTGCAGGACACCTGGTTAGTGCTAAACAAATGAGAATCTTGGAAAAAAAAAAAAAAAAAAAGAGGTGCTAAAGAGGATAACATAAGGTCAAAGGTATGGTGAGAAACCTGAAAGACAGGGACCCCAAAGGCCAACTGCAAGGCATTGAGATTTAAAGAAAAACAAAAAACAAAAAACTACATGTTTCCCAAGTATTTTGACTAAATAATTATTTTGAACATGCATCTCTTAGTTTTTTATGTCTTTTTTATGTTACTCTTAGGTATTTTAGTGTGTGTCATTTTTGTTTTTAAAAAGATACTATGAGAAGCAGGTTTTCTTTCCAGTTTTTCAACTGGCTTCTCTCAGATGGCCTGTACACAATACATAATTTGTAGGTGAATCCTGGGAAATCCAACCCCAGAGAAGTATACAACAGTGAAGTGACTTAGTTATTTTAAATACCTTTAGTAATTAGCTTTCTTATTCTAGAGCTGATATGCAATCATCAAATTAAATAGGACATCACTGTGGATAATGGCTTTAATGGAAGGAAAAAAAGTTCTTATGCCTTAAAAAGCTATGAATACATGAGTAATTTGGGCTTCTAGTGTCCTTTTAAAGCATCATATAAAGGAGACGCACAATGCTGCCAGGAAACTGATGGGGGTGGTGCTGGGGGTGGAGGGAGGAACTAAGGAAGATATATGTTAGAAACCTAAACATCTAATCTAAACTTTATCTACAACCCAGATCTGAAGTCACATGACTTTGGGGGGGTGGGGTGGGGGGGGGTCTCATAACCTGTCATGAACTTAGTGCTTTTTTTTTTGGAGACAAAGACTTGCTCTGTTCCCCAGGCTGGAATGCAGTGGTACAATCTTGGCTCACTGCAACCTCCGCCTCCCAGGTTCAAGCGTTTCTCATGCCTCAGACTCCTGACTAGCTGGGATTACAGGCACATGCCACCATGTCTAATTTTTGTATTTTTAGTAGACACGAGATTTTGCCATGGTGGCCAGGCTGGTCTCAAACTCCTGGCCTCAAGTGATCTGCCCACCTCAGCCTCCCAAAGTGCTGGGATTACAGGCATGAGCCACCGCACCTGGCTGTGAACTTGGTGCTTTTTAAGTGATTCCTGAAAGGCCCCCAAAGTCAAGAATTTGAATGTGGTTAAAATGCTTTTTGTTTTATACACTAAGTCTTCCATTAGCCTTAAAAAATTACTTTAAAACTACTTTTTCTGCTTTACTGTAATAAGTAGTTTCTTTTTTTTCCCCATCTCTCTAATGATACATAATAGATGTACACAGCTTCAGGGCACACGTGATAATTTAATACATTCATATAATTTGTACAGATCAAATCAGTGTACTTGGGAAAGAAGTCGTTTTAGCGTTCCACTGAAGAGACATAAAGCAGGGATTCTGGTGGTGAATTGGCAAAATTCATTTCATGTGCCACACATGAAATGCTTTATCTGTGCTAATGATTTAAGTGGCGTAGTGAAACTGTATATGTTATTGGGAAAAAGAAAACAATCCTACACCCATGACAAAGCTTACACTGGATGGAAAACTTCTATCTACAAGCAATAAAAATATTGATCATCTACCACTAGGAAACATTTATGGGTATACACACAGTGTTTCAGTGGAAAGAAATCCCTTGGAACTATATCAGAGAAACTATGTGGTCCTTGGCAGAACACCCTGGTTTAATATTAAACCAAGAAAAGGCAATCAATACACTAACAGCACTTACACAATTCTAAAACCATGTACTGTAAGCTCTAGAACTTAATGGTTTTCTTTAGAAATACTTGTAATTAAGATAGGAAAACAGATATGCAGTTAAAAGTTGAAAAATCTCTTTTTTCGTGAAGTGTGATGGTTTATGTTTATTTGGAAGTCACGTATTTTACACTACCTATAAATGTCAAGAAAACAGAAAGAAACTATCCTCAGTCATGTTATTTAAACACATTCAGAATGGAAAAATCTGATTCTAGCATTCAATTTGGATTATACTTAGTTTTGAAAATAAACAGACCAGAGATATATGCGCAAGAAATGCGTGTACACGCGGTAGCTGTCTGAGGTGAAGGAAGGCTGGGTTCTGAGCCGCTGCATTGAGAGAAGTCAGGCTGGGGGCTCAGAAGGGTCTTAATGGGTCCAGGCTCTGCACGGCCCCGCGCCTCTAAGGACGCTGTTTTTAATCAGCTGAAGTAATCAGAACTGGATAAAATTTCCTTGGACATTAAATAACAAGCAGCCTCTCTCTTTTACTTCCATTAGTTAAGGCAATAAAATAAATATTAGCTTAGAGTCAGATCTAGAAGGGGACTTAATATCAGCCCTTCTTTCAAATGACGAAAAACCTGAGCCAAAAGATGTAAAGGGAGTTGCCCAAATACCTGAGTAGTGACAGAGCCAAAACCCAACCGCAGGCTTGCGTGTGGCCACCTGATGGGTTCCATGCTCTTCCATTCCGGTCTTAAGCGCGCTTGGACACTCACTGCCAGGGGCACCATAATTTAAACAGATCCAGGAAAATTTTTTAATGGGTAAACAGAAACAGGCTCCTGTATACTTCACTCAGGGGCAAGACAAACACAAGCTGCTAAGTTATTTACTCTTTTTATACCTCTAGACAGTTTTGTACAAATCCCTTGGATCACAAAATCACTGGAATATTTCCATCAGAGCTCATTTCCAGAGTTTAGAACAATATTTAAGCCACCTCATTAGCCTGTCACGAGATGGCAGTAAAAACTAGGCATATAAAAAGAGAAGAGAAACAATGACAGAATATATTGCATTTTAAGTTAACTGAAATTACAGTTATAAAGGTATATATACTGTGTATACCTTTGTGGTGAACCACAGAGTCTGTAGAACGATTAGTCATAGACAGCTACCAATGAATTTGCTAATGTAATTTCACTGTTTTTCAGAAAGGCATACCAGCTACCATTTCAACCTCATTAAAATGTGATTTTTGGAACAGGAAACATACATATATGAAGAAGCTAAAAAACAGAAATGGATGGAACACTTTGCCTCTCTGTATGTTTGAAACAATACCTGAAGACAGCAATTGCCCATTCCAAATCCCATGGCATCCATGTAAATATGATCTGGCTTAGAAGCCCTTGAAGCTTCATCATCCTCAGGAAATGTTTCTATAAATGGAGATGGTGTATTCTTGTCCTTAAATACTGTATTATAAAAATACAAAAATAAAAATGGTTTAGAATTCAGGATTAAACAACAAATTCAACATGTCTTTCTCCCACCCCACCACCTCTCAGTAGACTTACTTGGTACATTGATGACAACCTTTTCTCCTCTCCTATGTCGGATATTTCTTGTTAAGGTACTAAAACAGACAACCAAACGTCATAAATTGGTCACCTAACAGTCATCGTGTAAAAGAAGAATTTGATTACACACAAGTAAGCGGAATGAAATCATACCTCAGATTAGTTCTCTAAGACAACTCAACAGATAATGTATCTGAGTCAAGATACTATAAGGGAACTTTCTGATTAAAGGTTTTGCATTACTATCAATTCTTTGGCTCCTGCTCAAGAATGCTGTTCTGTCTCCTGCTCAACCCCTGCTCCCACGGCTCCCTTAACTTACCAGATCAATTCAGGTGTTCAAAGTCTGCCATGGTCTGCTTTCACTGTTTCCAACATGTCCCAAATTAACTCCAAAGACTTTGGTCAAACTTTAGTACCCACTTTGCCCAGGCATCTCTGGAGTCCCAATACCTTGTTCCTCCCTCCTTCAAATCTGCAGGATTAATCCTTATCCTCCAGACTCATGCTTGTTTAGTCCAGAAGCTACCAGGCACACTGTGGCCACTGAGTACTTGAAATATGGCTTGTCCTAATTAAAACACGCACGTGCTGTCAGAGTAAAATATACACCAGATTTTGAAGACGCAGTACCAAAAAAAACCACGAAATTACTTGTGAATAAAGGATTGCATGGTTCAAATAACATTTTTGGACATATTGGGCTAAATAAAATATAAAATTATGTTCATCTGGTTTTTACTTTAATGTGGCTATGAGAACATTTACAATTACATGTTTCTATGGGCAGTGCTGCTATAGACAGCCTAAATGCCACTTCTTCCATGAAGCCTGCTTTGATCCCCTCAGTCAGAAGCATCTCACTTTCTCCAAGAAGGATTTCTGGTGCATCTCTTGACATCTGTTATAATCTATCTCTTCTTGAGCAACTGAATTATTTTTATTTTCCTTTAAACACATGACAACATATGAAGTTAGAAACCATGTCTACAAGTATCTGTCTTCCCCAAAAGGCTCTGCACATAGCAAACGTGTGGGCCTGTTAAAAGTAATGAATGCTGAGAAGTCTCCATGTTGCCACTCTGGGTCAGGAGCCTAGGCTCAGGGTGACAGATGAGCATGCACTGTGCAAAGCTAAGATCAGACTAGTGACAGCCTTAAAGCAACTTAAAACCTCAGAATTGAACGACGAACCAACAGAACTCGAAGTTAATGGAAGAGAAGAGAGTGCTTATTATATATATTAGGTACTGTACCTATTTTATAAGTTATATAGAGTAAGATGGGCAGATCACAGATACTGACGGTTAGATAGAGGGAAAAAAAATAGAAATAACGAAAAGAAAAAAAAAATCCCAGTAGGCATTTACAGACCTAGGACTGAAAATAATCTCCTCATTAAAAGAGGTCAGTGGCTCAGCTAGTAACTTTGTGATGACTTGGAGAACTGACAAGCCTGGTGCACGCATCAACAACCAAGGAGCCTGGGGGTACTGAAGATGTGAACAGGTGCACATCTGCTGTCTTCTCTGGTTACTTAGGAAGACAGCCAAAACTCAGTTAATGCTCAAAAAGGATTTCTAGACAGAAACACTATACTATCAGAAGTCAGGGGTCTAGTGAAGGGCATCTGCATTTCAACACAAAGCCATACTCACCTGAAGCGAGGGTGCTTGTTTATTGCTTCATCTGGAAAGAAGAGGGACTTGGAAGCTCCTCCTTCCACTGGGTTGGGTTTGACCTCGGGCAGTGTGAACCCAGGACAGCCTAATCTACAACAAATTGAAGAACTAAATAGATGGGATTTGTTTTCAGGAATTAATTGTGTGCAGTCTTGCCATCACTGCACCTGCTAAAGACACCTCATTTCTAGTATCCCCTTTTCAGAGGGTTTTGTGTTTACAAAACAAATGTTGTGTAAATACTGTGCCCCTTTACAACCACCCCCACACTTCTTGCTCACAAGGATCTTCTTTTAATTCCAGCCCACTAGTAACTTTATCCAAGTCTCCACTCACCCACAATCCACACAGCATTTACTCGGGTCCTCTCCATCTCTTCATCTAATAGAAAGGACTGACAGCACAGAAGTCATTTCCCTTGGTCACATCAGCTGTCATGGGTGACAGGTGTCCCCCTACATGGCCTATGATGGGTGTCTTCCTTTTCCATCTCAAAACTCTCAGATTATCTTTGGACCCCCTGCATGGCACCACTGCCTCCCACTTCCCCGTAGGCTCTGAATCTGGAAGGAGCCTGCTTTATGCCTCTGTAGGTCACCTCATGAGTCCCTCAAGATTAGGGAGTATCTCTGCAGGTGTCCCCATCTACCCCTGAGATCACCCTCTGAAGTGTGAAACCCAACCCTTTTCTCTTACTTAAGGAGCTCTACTTTCAACACAGAAAAATGAAGCTCCATATTTATTCCTAAGTGTAAAGCTCAAATTCCACATCACTTTTAGTGATGGCCCCAGTTTTTCCAAGTTAGGAATTTGAGGTCAATATATTACATGTGCTGTGAGGGAGGACAAGGACTAAGTGAAAGCCAAACAAGGAAGGAGTTTTAAATCAGTGGGAAGAAACTTTTGGCTTGAGGCTCAAGATAAGCTCATACCTTTTTTAAAAAAAATTATTTTTTTTTTCTGAGACAGGGTCTTGCTCTGTCTCCCAGGCTGGAGTGCAGTGGTGCAATCATAGCTCAGTGCAGCCTTGAACTCCTGGGCTCAAGTCATCCTCCTGCCTCAGGCTCCTGAGTAGCTGGGATTACAGGCGTGAGCCACTGTACCCAAGTTTTTTTTGTTTTTTTGTTTTTTTGTTTTTTTTTAGGGATGAGGTCTCACTATGTTGCCCAGAATGGTCTTGAACTCCTAGGCTCAAGTAATCCTTCTGCCTCGGCCTCCTAAAGTGCTGGGATTACAGGCGTGAGCCACCACACCTGGCCATCCATGCCTTATTTTTAACCCCTACCTTTTCTTAATATAAAATAAAGTATTTGTTGGCTGCCCATATCCACTTTGGAAACAACTGAAGGTAGTGATCTTATTTAGAAAACAGTTCCCAGCTACAAGGGTTCTTGAGAATTCTTGAAGCTATGTCCATTATTTACTATGAGCCAACAACCTTAGGAATAGTTCTTTGGGAGAGTAACAAACTTAAATCTAAGGGGATTCTTTGCTCACCAGAATCAGATTGGATGAAAAGAGAATGAAAATGTGTTTGTGTGGCAGGGAGAAGATAGAATCAGAACTTGCATCTTCGGACACCTATGGCACTGCTTCATTTTGGACCAGTGCTGTCCCACAGAACTTTCTGGAGTGATGGAAATGTTTAATATCTCTACTATCCAAAACAACGTGGTAGTCACTAACCATGTGGTTACTGAGCCCTTGAAATGAGGCTAGTTCCTCAGTCACATCAGGAAAACTATAATTTTCATTTTATATAATTTTAATTTTAAATTTAAATAGTCACATGGTTACTGTTTTGGACTACAGTTCCACACTATAGAGCTTTGCATCTTTATAAAGAAAGTCACCCTGTTTACACTTAAGAACCAGAGTACTCCTTTCTCTCTTGATCCTATACTACAACAAAACTTTATCATTTACTGTGGATGTATAGGGAGGCTTCTAGCCACTAAATAACTAATAATTATTGTTCCAAGTCCCAAAATACCTTCCTATATGGACAGGGTATAAAAAAATTATACATATAATTTTTTCAAAATTATAGGTTTTTAGAATAAAGCTTATTCCTCTGTCTCAACTCCCCCTTCACAATGACTTAAGATGCTGAATCTTTTTATTTTTATTTATTTATTTTGAGATGGAGGGTTGCTTTGTCACCCAGGCTGGAGCAGAGTGACACAATCTCAGCTCACAACCTCTGCCTCCCAGGTTCAAGCAATTCTCCTGCCGCAGCCTCCCAAGTAGCTGGGATTACAGGCACGTATCACCATACGTGGCTAATTTTTGTATTTTTTGTAAAGACGGGGTTTCACCATGTTGGCCAGGCTGGTCTTGAACTCCTGACTTCAGGTGATCTGCCTGCCTTGGCCTCCCAAAGTGCTGGGATTACAGGTGTGAGCCACCATGCCCACGCATTTAGTGCACGCTAAATCTTTTTTAAAAAGGCAACTATCCCATATGGAACCATTCTCAAGGTAAGGGACACATTAGGTTTAACCCAAAACTTTATTTTCTGGCCCAGAAGGAAACACCACTGCCCATCAATCCTATATATTCTTCAGCTTTAATATATAAAACAGTTCTGGTTTGTGTTACAAATCCCCTCCCACTTTCTTAATTTGCTAAGTGAAATGTACAACCCTCTTAATGTTAAGGGGGAAAAAAAGGAAAATATAAGGTATTACATTTTCCAGTTCACTAGAAGTTGTCATTTAACATCTGTAACCTCCTCCTTGGCCTCTACTCGAGTATTCGAAGGTTTTCAGGACAATGACCTATAGCAAAAGCCTTGCTGTGTCTTCTCTTCCCAGCAGTTCACCGACTCTGCCATCTTTTAAACCACACACTTTTCCTATCACCAGCACCCACCAGCATCCAGGAAGCCCTTGTCTCTCCACAGGGAGCTCGCTCACTCACTTCCTACTAAGCCCTGGCACCTACAGCCCAAGTGAGGGCTGCAAAGCAAAAAGGGGATGCCATTTGCCCAACCCAGCCTTCCCAAGGCCTCCAACTGTTTTTAGGAGAACAACTAAAATTTGTGGTTAACCTGACCTGCCTGCCAATTACCTGCCAGCTTCCGTTTACCCCATACTTGCACTTCCTCCTCAGCCTCCTAGTCACACTGGCCAGCTTGCTTTCTTCTAGTTCCCAGGAAGTCCCCGCTTGCTTGGCTCATCCTCAGACTTCTACACACACCGCTTCCCCTCCCTAAGACCTTCCTCCGCTCCCCATTCCTATTTCACTCCTCCTGGAATCTTGGACATGCCACCCCCTCTCCCTCCACCCACCAGACTCCACTGGATACTCAGGTTGTACTCTTTGCTCCCCATCTCCTCCTCCTCGCATGGCCCCACTTTGACACGTATTGAATCTATGGGTATTTGATTGTCCTTCGTCCCCCCAGCTCCACAGAGACAAATCTGTCCATCCTCACTCATGAGAGCATGCCCATTCTGCCTGCAGCAGGCACTCAAGTGTCTGAGTGAATGGCAGGGCCAGTGACTTTTCACCTCCTCTTTCAAACATTAAGTCGAAGAAATGTGCCCACTCTAATCAAAACAAATCTGTCCACCCTCACCCAGCTGGGATTTTCCTTCTGGTGGGGAGAGGGAGGGAAGTGGCCTGTACATATAGAATGAAGGGATCACAGAAATAGAGATGCTTCTATAAATGTTAGATGGCTGGCTTAAATAAGTTTTCAACTATTTAGATGTTACAATAGAGATATAAAAAACAATAAAATTCCCATTTAAATGCCCCTCTGAGGCCAATGATATGACCCTGAATGGCTGATGGACATTTATCAGAGAAAAGGTATAAAAATAGTTCAAAGTGTTCTCTCCACCATGGATACCAACCCCCAGAGCTCCTTTGAACTTTGAGGAGCTAAGTATACTGTCACAATCTGACAGACACCTAGCATAGATAAATCACATTCATGCTTTGGCAGAAATGTATTTTTATACAGGGGTTCTATGTATAATACATATGATATTCATGTACCTCATTCTAAGCGAAGAACATAGTTTCACTATTTACTTTTATGTACTTTTGGTCATAACTAGATTTGATAACAAACCCTAAATCTTCTTTTCAGGACAATATGCAAGGACCTAATGACTCATGTTGTTCATAGAGCATCGGTATCGATAGCGCTTTGGGCGCACCACAGACCCTCCGATCTGCCACTGAAGCCACCATATGCTAGTAGGTAAATGCTCCTTTTTGAAAGTGCGTGAGGGCACAACCATCACAGTCACCAGGGGATAGTATTCCAGAAGCTCTGGCTACTGCTTACAGAGTCAGAACTGTGTGGCAGGCCTGCTGCTCCCTCCACCCTCGCCTGCGGCAGACACGGCCACGCTGCTGGTCTGTCATCACAGTATCCTGGTCTTTCCCACTGAGCCCCACTGAGTGTGCTCACCACGGTGCAGCCGCCACAGCTGACAGAAGCTGGCATGCAACCGTGCCTGCAGCTCTACTGTTACAGAGTCTATCAAGTGCAGTGTATAAAAGATAAACTGTCTGTAACGTATGGGGATTATAGGGTGGAAAGCCTGGGTTATGACTTGCTCTTTTCATTACCTGTATCTCCGAGAGATCTGCTGGGGCATGTTAATATAGGAACTAACCTGGGAAATGAAGTTATTGTGCAAAGAGCCTGATTTTCTTCTAATACAGAAGTAGCCTCCTTCCGGCGTTTTCGCATGTTGGCCTCAACTGTGTTGAACTCGGACATCGTTCCTCCGTAGGGCTGTCCTGGTGTCCCTTCAATCATGTAACTCCCATACTCTGGTCTCCAAAGGGTAGGATGGCTATGGAGGAGAAATAATTTAGTTCCATCTTATTCTTCTGCTATAGTCTGCTCAATTTTTAAGTTTTTAAAGTTGCTTTAAAAGTGTAGAAACCATTAGGTATAAATGAAGCTAAGAACTCCTTCATAGTTCTCAGTGATTATTACTTTTCCATAGCTATTCAACTACATAAGGGGTCAACAAGTATTGGGTCCAAAATGTTTTTTTTCTTTTGAGACAGAGTCACCCAGGCTGGAGTGTAATGACACGATCTCGGCTCACTGAAACCTCTGCCTCACTGCAACCTCTGCCTCCCACGTCCAAGTGATTCTCGTGCCTCAGTCTCCTGTGTAGCTGGGATCACAGGCGTGCACTACCACACCCGGCTGATTTTTGTATTTTTAGTAGAGACGGGGTTTTGCCATGTTGGCCAGGCTGGTCTCGAACTCCTGGCCTTAAGTGATCCGCCTGCCTTGGCCTCCCAAAGTGCTGGGATTACAGGCGTGAGCCACCGTGCCTGACACAAAATTTTTATAAATAACTGAAAATGCACACAGAGCATTCACTGTCCAGGACAAACTAACCTACTCTGCAGAGAAGGTGATGAAGCCTTAAGGGTTCTTTCAATTCAGTGCTGCCCTCCAAACTCAAATGCAGCTTCCCCAAAACGAATGAGTGGAAAATGAACAGAGGAGGATATACTCCCCTTCCCTCCCCGTCTCTCTCCTTAAATACAGGAATATCTTAAAAACGTGCCAGGTCAGGCACGGTGGGTCATGCTTGTAATTCCAGCACTTTGGGAGGCTGAGGCAGGCGGATCACAAGGTCAGGAGATGGAGACCATCCTGGCTAACATGGCGAAACCCCATCTCAACTAAAAATACAAAAAATTAGCTGGGCGTGATAGTGGGCACCTGTAGTCCCAGCTACTTGGGAGGCTGAGGCAGGAGAATGGCGTGAACCCAGGAGGCAGAGCTTGCAGTGAGCTGAGATCGTGCCACTGCACTCCAGCCTGGGCGACAGAGCGAGACTCCATCTCAAAAAACAAACAAACAAGAAAAACATCATGCTAGCCAACAAAACCCATCTGCAAGTTATATCTTGCACCATGGTTTGTGATCCCAGTTATACGCTTCCGCAATACATTTTTTCCCAAAAATATTTTAATAAAAAACAGGCTTTATATTTAGTTTACTGTACAAAGTGCTTCATATATTAATGTACTTAATTCCAACACCTTAGGTAGGTAGTGCTATTATCTTTACAGACGAGAGAACTGAGGCACAGAACAGTTAAGTAACTTGCCCAAGGTTATTCAGCTATTGAGTAAAGGAACCATGATTTGAAACTCTGTCAACCTGAAACCAGAGCCTATACTCTTTTTTGTTTGTTTGTTTTTTTTTTTTTTTTTTTTT